>NW_024342467.1:24118246-24300200 GCF_902729225.1 Pteropus medius | reverse complement strand
ATTTTGTCTTTTATAAAAAGAAATAATTACAAAATGAAAGTATTTGCTGGTAAAGTGCTGTAGCTCAGGATTCAGCGAACTTTTTTTCATAAAGGGCCAGATGGCAAGGGATTTCAGCTTTTCAGGCCACATAATGTCACAACTACTCAACCCTGACATTGCAGGGTGAAAGCCATAGACAGTTCACAAAGGGTGGGTGTGACTGTGTCCCATCAAGACTTTATTTGCAAACACTGGTCAAATAAACTCAAAAAAGATTCTGGATACTGGCCAGAATAAATGATAAAGATTTATTCAAGCGTCTGAAAGTTTATAAACTGGGAACTCAGCTAGGCGAAAACACAGATGTATGCCAGAGAAGAAAAGAAAGTTGCGAGTTCTTATCGTAACAGGTGCATTCTGGAGAACAGTTAGTCCTGTCTTGTTAGCCCTAGACTGGTCCAAGATGCTTATCAGTCAGATGACAGGGGTCTGGATGGTGGATGTCAGGTGGGTATCAGGTGACCTGAGTCCTTCAGGGTGATAATCAGAGGGCAATCTGGAAGTCTGGTGTATACATTTCCGGATGTATATTTGGGCATTGATGCGATACTAGAAAGTTCAAAAAGTTTAAGTTTCTGGGCTAGCTAGAACAAGAATAGAGACTTTCTTCGTGCCTCAAATTTCGTAATGTTAATAATTTTAGCAGCTTGGTCGAAATGATGCCATTTATATATCCCCATCTTATTTCCACAGAACTGTCATATGATAATTTTTGTTGTGTATTGTTTTGCTTTGTTTTATTTCCAACAACTTAAAAAGCCATTTTAGCTGATGGTATGAAAATAAGCGATGTGTTGTCTCCCTCCCGCTCCCCCGCCCCCCGGCCCCGCAACAACCCCTGACATCATTGGCCACATTTTGGATGTGTAATTGGTATGGTGCTTCGACAAACGTCTTATTGAGTTTATTCATCAATCTGAGGATTAACACATTTTCCATAACCAATAACAGTTTAGGATTTCCATGAATAGAAATACATTCAGTGTTTCTCTCAGAATTTCTCCACGGGTGGGAAACACAAAACAGACGCATTTTATGAACTACCTAAAACAGGAGACGCGTTGGCATGTCCAGGTAAATCCACCTGGAAGGAAGTTTCCTTTCGATGGAGGAGATTTTAAATGTGCCATCCAGAAGGCAGAGTGCTCCCCGGAGGGCTGCCCTCGTTGTTGCTGTGGACGCTTCGCTTTTTTTTCCGTTCCCTGCTGAATCTTGAGAGATCTCAGACGTTCGGCTTAGGCAACGCTGTATCCATCTTGATCCTTTTTTGTAAGATTTGTAGTGATCTCCCTTGTGCCAGAATTTAATCTGTTTCTGCAGCTTCCATAGCTACTAGAAAACTCCCTCCTGACACTTTCAACTTGTGAAGTTCACTCAAGACATAACTTTTCTCTCTCGGTCACATGTTTATGACAAAAATGACAATTTATTATCCTCTCTCTCAGCTCAGTAGGACACATTTTTGCTACAAAGGCGGTGCTGCCAGGTCACTCTCTGCAGAATACTTCCAGCACTTTGGGGCCCAGCAGGAAGTTTCCAGAAGCCAGACCTGGCAGACGCAGGGACCCAGCCCCACCTTACTCCCACCTCACCCCCAGTCCTGGACCAGACAGTGGTTTCTTTACTGCAGCAAGTACTTGGGGCCTTTCTTCTAGACATGTAGACGTTTCTAGATCATTAAAATAATTTTATTTTATGATGTCTTGGAGAAAAGCATCATATTGTTTATGTCTATCATCTCATCAACATACTGTACAGCAAGAAAGCCTGGAATTCAAACATGTTTCATATGATTTATTATTAATGTCTCTTTGGCTAAGTTACCAGCTAATTTGGGCTTGATTTTTTCATCTTAAAACTAGAGGTACAAAAAAAAATCAGATTTTCGTAGGAATAAAACGAAATAGCATACATAAAATGCCAACTACGGCACCAACATAGATTAGAAAATTAACATTTTTTAAAAAAAAGTTCTCCTTTCTTCTTTTTCTTACATGTTTTCTTATATAACAGGAATATTAAAATATCTAAGAGTTTGTATATGGCAAAATACTTCCCAAGCTTCATTTATTTATTTACGAATTATGTAATCTTGCAATAACTGCTGACATTATATCTTATAATTTACCTAAGATTATTTTTTCTTTATATAGTTGCAAATATACTTAAGATGAAACTTTTGTATCTCTAGCATTAATGTAAAACCGGTAACACTTGCCATAAATAAAAGGTAACAAAACAACATTATTAAGTTACAAATCAAATTGTGAAATAAAAATAAACAATACATTGTAAAAGCACACTTAAATATTGCAAAAATGCTCATAGCAAAGTTTTAATGAGAAATCTTGAAATATTTATGATTATTCAGTAATAAAAGGATATTTGGCTCCTTAGTGCTCGGTTCAACATGCCACAGTGGTTCCATGTCTAAGAGAAAATTGTCGATTTCTTTTAACTTTTTGATGTTAGTCTGCATGGAGAGAATTCAAACAGCGATGTGAAGATTAGCAAAAACAAACAAAAAGCTTTAATGAATTTCCTTAGAGGTCTGAGACAAAATACTCTTGCACAAAATAATTTAAATGACTGTTGCATAAATTTTTATTTCAAGATGTGGTTTTTTTAGAACGATCTTTCATATCGTGCCTGGCATAAACCTTTCACATTGAAAGGATTAGTTAATAAGTTAATGAAGTTCTCCAGTATCGATAAAATAAGAGACTTTCCCTTAGTAAAACTCAATGAACTTCAGAATAAAACAGTAATCAATTTAATCTTTACTCTCACCTTTATAAAGCTAAGAAAAAAATAAAAATACTCACTGTCCTGTGCTTAATACGCGTGGCGATCACCTAGCCTTAGCACACAGATGCCCTGAACGTTCATACGTCTTTGGCCAGAAGGCCTTCTTTATATCACACTACGTATAAAACGCACATGAAAGCCTCTTCCTTATTGGACAAATCTTCGCATTTGCTTCCAGTGTACGTTATTGCTTAAAAATTAAATATCCATTTCTACAAATCCACAAAGATTTGCAGAATACTACGACCTAAGGGTTCCTTTGCACCTCCAGGCTGGTGAATACCGAAAGATTTTCTGGTTCACGACGAGAGTCACCTCATTAATGTATAAAATAGATAATGCTGAGTGTTTTTTAATATTTACAACTGCAAAAGCAAATTTAATTTTTTGGCTGTATCTTTAATTCCATTGTGCAGAGTGGGATTTTTTTTTTTTTGACAGAGATGTCTTATCAATCAATTTCTCGCTTGGTCTATGATTATCCATTTTACCATCTCTTTGACCAAAAGGCACTTGCCTTTCTAATTATCTCAGCAATGATCTCATCTCTGGCCCTTAAAATTAAATGCGATGGCATAAATAAGGCTTCGAGAATTTTCATTTCGTTTCCTACCATGCTGGGCAACTGTTTGCAGGACACTCGAAGATCCTTCTTTCTTTCTTTCTTTCTTTCTTTTTTTTAAGATTTCAATCAGTTTTGCATGAAATTCTTTGTTTTAAGATGACACTTGAATCCTGATGCTCTCGCTGCAGAATGGGTGTCCACAAACATGAGACATACAGTAGTTTGGTTTGACCACAGCCTGAGGAAAATAAAAGCACAGTTTACTCGAATGTTTCTTATAGTTGGACTTGTATCAGAAGATATATGTATCTCCCGATACATACATATATACGTATGCACGCACATATATCCTAATAACTGATGTAATCCCATTCAAAACTAACACAAGCATTTTTATCATGAACTTCAAAATTGGGCCTTAACATGCCCTATTGTTTCACTTGTGTGTATGTATATAATTTGTATTAAATTTAGCCCTTTATTTCCTTTTTCAAAGTGTCTGTCTTCTTACTAATATGTTGTCTGCCTGATTAATCAAATTCTAAGAGAAATTTATTTCATTGTGGAAATATTCATTTTTTTTTCTTGTATTTGTACAGAATGCGATCTATTTAATTTTACGTTCATACGTTATTCTCTGTGTCGTCCCACGAATCACTTTAGCCACACTTCTCTATTAAGGTTTGGCTGCAAATCCCTTTCGTTTGATCCGAAAGCATCACCTCCAAGGCTGGCGTTCATTTTCGTGCGGCGTGGCGCGTGCGTGTCCATCCATCCGTGTGCTGGCGAGTGTTGCGCGGCTGTTTGGATGGGTCGCCGACTTCCCTGCGTACATAGTCCTGGGAGCTGCCTGGCCAGCTCTGCCAGGATCCGGCTCCGTGCCCCTTATTGCCCTTTACTTCCCCGCGGGCAGTGGGGTGAACCTCCGCTCCCCTTCTCCTCAGATTCCAGAGCCTCGCAAATCGTGGATTAGGGGGGCCCTGTGGCCATCTGCCCCCACCTACCCCTGCCCCGCCCCCAGCGGGCCCGGTTCTAGTCCTCACCCTAGTGTGGAGTCCCGTACACATTTGCTCACTCAAGACCTGCGGCGTCATCTGTCACTTTCCCGCTTCTGAACCTGACATTCCCCAAGCCTGAGATTCCAGTTCCGACTCTTTTTTTTCACTTTTCATCTAAAACATCTACGGCGGGATCTAAACACTAGAGTCGTGACGGTTTCCGTCCCAGTTTTACCTGTTTCAGATGACATACTTCAGAGTGAGATGTCACACGGCGATCTTCATTTCAGGAAAATAAAGTGGCTGAAACCCGGAGCTTTACCACGTAACCGAGCCCCAGCTGCGGAAGGAGTTTGAAGACACCGAGCAAGTAAGTACAGGTCAGGACCGTGTATGAGGACAGAGCCATCAGCACGCAGGGGGGCCTGCCCACCCCCAAGCTGGAGGTGTCGGGGCGGCCGTGTGGAGTGGGCGGGTGTTTCACCTGTCCCTTACCGTAAGAAACCTCAGGTGGACCACTTGGGACCACTCAGTAGATGACAGGGGCCGGGACACGCCATGAGAAGGCTGGTGGCCGAGGACGAAGTAACCGGCCACCAGGTGGGCAAGTGCATTCGTTTGATCCGAATGCAACGTGGCAGGTGGAAGAGTCCATGCAGAAGCCGTGCGCGGACTCTGTGCCCCAGTCCGCTTTCCTACCAGCCAAGCGAAGAAAGCACTAGAACTCACCGCGGTATTAGTCATAAGGCGATTGGCCGTTCCCCTTACCTCTCTACCCTCCTGCCCTGCCCCCATCCTACTTCGGACCAGCCAGAAGCAGCACAGGATGGAAAGGATGCCTCATCTTTCATGCGGCGAAATGACCCACACTGGCGACAGGAAGACGTGTGATCGCAACTAAGGTTTAGGTTAGGACGTGGGCCTGAACCCGTCAGTAGCCGAACTGACAGTGCCTTGTGACTAGAGGACGATGGAGGAATTTATAATCTGGGCACAAGCGGAGGAAAAACAAAACCTGCCCCAAACCTAGTCCAAAGAGGTGGAAGGCCGTAGCCCCGCGCGGTGGCTTTGCACAGAAGCGGGGTGGAGGTCCGGGTCACTGAGCTGTCTTCCTTTGTCGATCTACGAATTGTGATCGTTCAGCGGAACAGTGAGGGCGAAGGCGACCCCGTGTGTCCTCCTCGTTGTTCCTTTTTATATATTTTCTATAACAGCTCTACACGTGCGGTAGAAGCCTGTTCAAGCACAGTATTGTTGCGACACATTGAGCGAGAAGCCCACCGGATTCACTTTAGAAAACAGAACACGGCCGCCCCATATCCGCCTTTTTTTCCCTGTGTTTGATGGCATATTTAACGGAAAGTTAAAAATGAATAGATCAAGAAATGTCCTATCGTCGTCTCAAATTAGAAGCCACTCGGGGTTACTTAAACTTGAGGCACGCTTTTGAGAACCGTTAGTAACTAAGCTGTTTCTCATTGGAGTCAATGATACTGGATATAAAAATAGACGGCCAGAGTCGCCTGATGCCATCCGATCTTGGCTGGACAGTCTGCCACTGTCTTCCCATCTGCGTGTCTTTGCATCTGTGGGTGGTTGGATCAGTGTTGGAAAAATGAGAGATATCACTAAATCTGATACCTTTGGTTTCACGTCAGAACAAACTCGGTAACAAGTTGGCATCGTGGTTCACACGTCCGCCACTGTCAACTCTCGTGGGGATGATTCGAATGGTCCTAGAGCCTCCTTTACGGCCATCGTTCACCAGCTGTGTCCCTTGTGGAAATTTACTGGATGTAGCAAAACCTCCCTTTCCTGTCGTAAAATGAAGAAGTGATATTTCTATCTCACAGAGCTGTGTCTTCATTGTTATAATGAGACCATGGACCTTGATGGGGAATCTATGTTTTTAATAAATCATTAATAAAAACAACAGCTCTCGCGTTATTAATCTACAAAACTTTTATCAGCTGGCTGTTTCCCCGAGGGAAATATCCACACCAAATGAATGGGGATTGTTGGAAAAGCTGTCTCGCCCAGGTGGAGCCAGAGAGAAGGCACGGGCTAGAGAAGGCTGCCTGTCCCAGAGCCAGTGATACGCTTTCGGTAGAATTCTTGTTACCTTTGAAGATAAATTAGTGTAGCTATATAAAGAGAGGTTAGAATTCATTTGACTTTCATCACTTTAAATATTTACCTCTCATTTTACTTTCAGGAGTTCACTTGTTAAATGAAAGTGTCTAAAATACAGTCCTTATTCTGACAATAAAGGTAAAAATCCTGAAATGTAGACATTTCTGAAAACCCCATCTTGGATGAATAACCGAAGTCAGCAACATGGATGGAACAAACCATCGAGGGAACTTGCCCGGCCGCGCCCCACGTGAGGGTATGATTGGAAGAGGAGGCTGCCCCTGGGCCAGGTGTGGGTGGCCTCGGGCAGAGGGTCAGAGATGTGAAGGTCCACGTGCAGGCTTCCACACGGGGGACCCAGGAAATGCCCAGCCGGGGCTTTCCCACTGGGCTTTGGACTGGCACTCTGTTCTCAGACAGAGCTGAGTGATATATCGCAAAGAGAATGTGAAATAAGCTTTGAGCCACCCTGAAAGCTAAGAGGTGGTTACAGCTCTGTCTTTATATTCTACGTATTTGGAAAATGTGCTGTCTCTGCGCCCTCTCCACTTCGAATTACTGCGATTCTCATTGTGGTTTTGTCATTGTTTACAGGGAAGCAGTTACACTCGAACCATAAGAACATGTGATTGTAACAAAGTTTAAAAGAAGTAACAGATGGATATTTGTTATAGACTAATTTCGCCTTTCTTTAAATGTGCTTTTAGTCAAAGAAAGAAATGAAGTTTTAAAGATACATGAATAAAATATCTCTAAGACCGTGTTTAAATATTTATCCATTAAACATCAAATGGTCTGTTTTGTTTTATTTCTGCAGAACATTAAACTTATGTTTTCTTTTATATTCCCAGATCAAATTCCCTAGTTGAATATATAGTTCTTGCTGTCTATTCGACGTGTTTATTCTGCGGATTAATAAAACAGAGGCCAAGAAAAGAGAATGCCTTGTCCCCATTTCACAGCAAATCATTGAGAGAGGAAAATATAAAGCTGGAAACTTCAGGGTATTCCCCCATTTTCCTACACTAAGTATGTAGACTCCCTCTTTATTTAAATGATACATTAATTTTATGAGTTTCAGTTGCTTGGCACCATAAACAATGCCATTTTTTAGATTATGCTCTATTTATTATAAAAATTGGCGTATCTTTCTCATCGCAAGGCGTTCGATATTGCCGAGTTGTAACAGTGAGTAACGGCGACCGCATTCGCAGACTGAAACCTCACGGAATAGTGTCGCCCGCGTTCCCTCACGCGCTGGAGGGAGGTAGATGCCTGCGTGGTTCCAGGAGAGTGAAGAGTTCGAAACAGATGATGAAGGGCTTTGGAGAAAGTCCCAAAAGACTTTCTGAGGATGATTAAAAACCCAGCTGGAAATGGCAGCCAGGACCGTGCCATGGGATTAATCTGTACAGTGCTAGGATTTTTGCCCAGCGGTGATGCACCCTCAGAAAGGCGGAGAGATGTGGCATTGGGGTGACGGGGCCGAGGAACTGAGGTTGCGGACGTGCGGGTTTGCAAAACTGTCTGTGATGGCTCACGCCTTCCCGACTCCCTTTGTAATGTGGCGCCTCCCCCTCTCTGGCTGCCAGGCGGAGTCTTTTTCTCTTCCTCTCGAGTCCAGGCTGCCCTGTGACGTCCTTTGCTCGGGAGATGCAGCGGGAGTGGCGATGGCGGGTTTCATGCCTCAGCATAGAGGACGTTGGTTTGCTTTCCCTCCCTCTCTCTTCAGAATCCCGCTTACCTACAACGACACCAGCCCCAGGCTAGCCTTATGGAGAACGAGGAACCATGCGACCCAGTGCCAAGTCAGACCAGAAGGCCCTGGCCACGTGTAAGGAGCACAGCCAGGTCAGGAAAGCCACCTGTGTGCTTTCGATTGCATGCAGATGCATGAACTTCCCATTTGAGATTAGACAAAATTACTAACTTGAATAATTATGAATGAATAGAACAGCGTTGTTTCAAAAACACAAAGTTTGGGCTTGTTTATTACACAGCAGTAGCTAACTGATACAGAGTCTTTGTAGTACTTACCAGGGAAACTGTTTTCGAAAAAGAAGGACATAGGTAAGAAGAGGAATGATAAATGTAACGGAGACACGCCCACGTTGTTAGAAGGATGCTCAGGTAAGGCACTAATTACCTGGCGAGGTTAAATTCAGGCCGTAATAGAGTGAGGTTCCCAGATAGGTCTGAGGAACTCAGCATCTGTGATAATAGAGCATTTACTCTTATAAGCTCTTGTTACATCACTCTTCAAGTCTGCGTGACCTTTAATTCAATGTTTTTTTAGGAAAGCAAATAAATTTCCCAGGTCCAGTCTGCTGGCTCATAGGTCAGGAGTCTACTCTAGTTCAGTTCCATTCAGCCCTGGACACAGAACAGAGCAGCATCTCCCGATAGAACTCCCTGTGATTACATAAGTGTTGTGTCATAGAGGGTTGTCATGACTGCAGGTGCCTACATATTGTACTATTGCTCTAGATCAAGGGAGGATGGGTCCCACCTTGGGACCACGGCTAGATTTCCGTTAAGGAAAAGGATTGCAGGGAACCGTCCCACCAAATAAAATAAAATGGCGATTCGTAATTAAACTCAGTGTTGAAGAGGTTCAGTGCACAGCGGAAGGGGAGGAGCACAGAGGCTGGCGGCACAGGATTTTGTCCCAGCGACATTCGTCTGTGTCGGCGTGTAAAACAGTGGACTCGAGGGAAAAGTAAGAGGAAGGATTTTAGTTGATACTTAGTGAATCGACTGGCCGAATTGAGCATAGTTAATGGGTAAAGGTTTGGGGTGTAGGTTCATAACTGCATTTCCGCGTGTGGTGTCTCTCCCAGTCTTTTGTCTCCTATGATGTGCATTTTCTGTTCCCGTTTTATAGAATTTAAAAATGTATAGCACTCGATATTCATGAATTATAAATATTATCAATTATCATCATTAATGAGAATATGAATGAAAATTAGCTCCATGTAAGGATTATAGTAGTGTTGTTTATAAGTTCCATGAGGGAACTTGTAAATAAATATTAATCTGTCTTGTACTTCATGTACGTACGTGTGCAAAATACTTTGGAAATATACAGAATTGAGTGAAGTGAAAATTCACTTTCTGTAATGTCAATGTAATGAGAAAAAATAGTCAGGTTGATTAGAACGAAAAGTGAATTAATTGCAAAATCCACAAAGAATGACCTCAACCTGAGCCTGAGAAGCTTTTTTCTATTTTGTTTTACTCTGGGATTATTACATACGCCACGTCATTCTTGTGGTATTGAGATAATATGTACTGTTTACAAGCTCTCAGTACAGATTTAACTTCAAAAAATTCTGAATCGTGGCGCCATAGATATTATTAAAGCAACATGAACGTGTTTGCCTAGAGTACACATTAGACTAGAAAGAACCTGTATGTATATATTTTCACCCAATTTTTTTATTACCTCATGGAAGCAATTTAGAAGAATATGGATATTCTCATGAGGAAATAACTCAAGATGAAGAAAACACTGCTTCAAAGAATAAGCCAAAAAGAAACATTTGGTTTAGTGACAGAAAATTCAGATGCTACCACAGTGATCTAAATACCTTCCATAAATTCTATAAAACCAACATTGAGTATCTGCGAGTGACCTTAATCCAGGTCTACACAGATGATAGTTAATGAGAACCTGTCATTAAGTAGTTGCTGTTATTATGTTCAGTATCAGTGGAATGGCATTACCATAATATCCACTAGAAATTTTTCATGTATATAATCATTTTAAACCCGTTTTGAGAAATTGTTCATTTATAAAACACCAGTTGAGTATACAAGAAATTTTTTTTATTTGTTTTGTTGTAATTATCTCGACAAGGACAATTCAGATCTGAATAAAATGGGACTGTTGAGCCATGTCCCAAACCATAGGTGTGGCATAGCTGTAGGGACAACCGCTATGGCCATCCTGCCACGTGACAAGCAACACCCACAATTCTAAAATTTTTTGAAAAAGACAATATGAAGGTTTATAAATAGCTCATTTGTTAGTGAAGCCTTTTTAAAAATGAAACAAAAGTGTTTATGATGCTTATCTTACTTAGCATGAAGAGTCAAACGCTCCTCTTCAGAAAAATTGACATCTGACTAGAGCGCTCTGTCCACCAATTCCCACGGAAATATTTATAATGTTCTAATAATTGAAACATGATTTTTAAATAGATCTCATGCCACGTGTTTCAGATAAAGTATGACACACGTATATTTCTGCTACTCCTTCAATTACTGTTCGAGTGCACACACACACGCACACACATACACGACTTCCTTCAGATCCTAGATTGCCTCTGAAGTTCTTAGGAGAGCCATACTCTGTTTAGTTCTATTGAGACAGAAAGGACACGTGCACGGTCTGTGGCCATTCTGGGTAGGACCGACCTCATGTCACAAGCTGAATGTGGTAGAGAGAAGAAGCACATAGCAGCCGGGTGCGTAAGGGTGCCTCTCACAGCCCTAGCTGTCTGCTACTTCTGTGGCCCGCGGTCCTTTTAATTTTACTCAAGTTCAATCCCTCATTTGAAAAACACACTTAATAATATGTACCTTATGAGTTAGCTTATATAATATAAGATATCCATGCATATAAAGTCAATGAGATGTAGTAAATACTTTACAAGTTGCAATTATGAAATAAGTTTTTGATCTTAATATTTAGAGAAAAAAAAAAACAGTCCTGTTAAGGCAAAATTAAAATCTGTTTTCTGTTAACTAATAGACTGAATATGTCACAAAAAGTCTCCTGGATTTCAGTAATTGACAGAAGAGATTTCTAGAAATGTAACTGATGACTCAAAATATGCACGATAGTTTTGAATCATTCTCTCCTCCCTCACAATAAAATGGCTGCAAAATAATATGCAGTTAGTCCCAGAATTCTGGGATGTGGATATAAATTTCATATGATATGAACGATCATATATATACATAAAAACAAAAGTAGAAATAATTTTTCCATCTTGAACATGAACTACAATCCATCAAGAAATGCTAAAGCCATAATTCTTAATTTGGAGTAAATTAAAAGCACATTTGCCTATTAATACAATAAATGACAATAGAAAACCTTTTAGTATGAGTTTCTAAAACATATTTTCAATTTAGCACCCATAAATAATAACCTTTTAAAACATGGCTGTCCTTAATTTAGTAACCTCATATCCACAATGGAAATTTATGCATTTTTTTGTAAGACAGACAGATAGGAATTTTTTTTTGTCAAATCAGACAACATTACCACTGTTTTCTTAAATCTAACTTTAAATTTTTGGAATCGCTTTCCCCCCAATGATTTCTTTGTGAAGCCATTTTAACAAGTAAATTCTGTTACTGAAAATAAAATGAGAAAAAGGTAATCGTGAAAAGTGAAATGATCTAAATTTCAAATGTACAACAGATAATTAGCGGTTCAGTATAATTCCATCGCATAAGTACTCCGCCTTGTCCTCCTAGAGTCAGTAAGGGATTAAATTCTTTCAGTAATGGATTCACTCGAAGAAAAACAAAGCCTCCGGAAGTCAGTTTTAATGTCCTCCCATTTGGGGTAAGACTACTACCCATGAAATTATTATATCAGCAAGAAAATGTCTCGCTCCAGTAGTAATAAATATTGCCAGCAGAGCAATTATTTATCTAGTCGTTAATTATTTAGCCGTGATGACCACTGTGGAGGGTTCTATTGCCAGTTGCACTGTAATTCTAGCAGGGAAGAAAGAAATATATATCATTCTATTCAAATTTAAAAAGTTATGACTATAAATTGTTTCACATTAAGACAGCAAGATATTTATAAATATTAATAATTTAGACGTATCCATTGGCTTTCTAAGCCTGATGGTTTAATACAGACAGGTACTATTTGGATAGATATTGTATCATATACTGGTCAATTGTTTAGATTTTCCAAACTTACGGTTCTCTTTTTTTGTTTTTCAAATAATTTTCCCACAAATATTTAACTCAATGTGTCCAAAAGACAGTTAATACACAGGGAAAGATACGGTGTGATGATGCGGACTCCAGAACACAGAACACCTTCCTCTCTCTGTACCGGAGCCTGGGGAAGACAGGCAGCCATGGAGCAGTGAGACGCGTGGGCAGCCACTCACAAAAAGCACCTGGGGTGGGAGGAGACGCAGCCACGGCCGCAGCCACATGCTCCATCGGTGGCACAAACGCTTCTCCAGCAACAAGCATAGGAGACCGAACTCTAGAGCCTCTAGTTTGCACAACCCACAATGAATGGCTTCATAAAAATTCTTGTTTTTAACCTGAAAACTGATGGTCATGCCTCCTCCACAGTTAAAATGTCATGCAATTTGGATACATAAGAATAGATTTTAGTTCTGAACCTACCTCCCCCCAACAAGTGAAAAAATATATCTATAACATTAAATTTAAAAAAGGTGTAGCAACCGAACACGTTTTATTTCATTCTCATAAATGATCATAATAAGAGTTTCTTTCATAACATCAAACGATTATCCTTGGCAGTTACTGATTGGGGTGGAGAAACATCTAAGTGTGGCTGAGGCTTCTGTGAAGACCCCGAGACACATAATACTCCATGTGATTTCCAGATGGGGGATCGGCTTCCGGAAGTTGACTTCCTTTAATAATCATTTGTCATTGCTGTTGTTATTACCATTTTTGTTATGCGGTATTTCTATTTCATGGGAATTAATAAATCTTTACATTCCCATCACCTAGTTTATTAACGTTAACATTTACCACACTTACATTTCAAAAAATAAAAACATCACAAATACAGGTAGAGAACTCCGTGTTCTGCCTCTTCCAGAACTTCAAAGAAAAATAGTATTGTCAATCTACATATCCTCACATTATTACTACATGTGCATAATATGCACTATTATTGTTTTATAAAGATGGCACCGTCTACTTCAGATTATTTACTGGTCATTTTGTTTTTTGACATTAATGAATGTTAATACAGGCAATTTTAGTTGATTTTCACTGCTATATGCAATTCCATTTTGGAAATCTGGCTCAAATTATTTACCCATTCATTCACTCATGGATGAGTGATATTTTATTTCTAATTTTTCTGCCTTACAAATCATGTTGCCAGAAACAGACTTTTGCATTCCCTTTTGTGATCAGGTGCCATGGTTTTTAGGATTTATAACTAGAAGAGGAGTTGCTGGTCACATATACCAGAAATGTGATCTCTACTATATATCCTTCTCGTCTTCCTACCTTAGTATTAATCCAACTTTAAAAATATTACCAATCATATTCCATTGTTTATTTTTATGTTTACGCTTATGCTGTTACGGTTGAGAAACTTTCATCTGTTCTATAGCCATTCGGATTTCCGCTCTCTAGATTATTGATGATCTATGCCCACTTTTCTCTCTAGTCAATTCTAATTTTTTAAGGATTAGTATATATTCCATTTTCTCAGCACATGTTCATGGTTTATTTATTCTCTGTGCACATTTTGCTTGGTTTTTATCCATTTTGGGGCCTTTCTATGGCATGGACATTAATTTTTAATGTGGTCAAACAAAACAATATTTTATTTTATTTTATTTTATTATTTTATTTTATTTTATTTTATTTTATTTTATTTTATTTTATTTTATTTTATTTTATTTTATATTTTATTTATTTACTTTTCACATCATGTTAAGAAGTTATTCCCTGAACCTGCATTCATGAAACATTCTCTTATATTTTCTTTGAAATTTGTATAGTTATTTTCTTTCTCAGTTTTGTTAGTATCACTTTAGTGCCTTTTACCATCATAGCCTTTTAGATACAAATTAGGTTCCAGCAGTTAGGTGAATTCATATGACATTAGAAACAAATGTGAAGAAGCAACCACCTCTGTTCGTTGCCCCGTTGGTGCTGAAAAGTAGGATCTGAGGAGCGTGAGTCTCTGTGACTGTCCTCGGTGGCTCAGGGCCCCGTCGAATCTCCAAATTTTTAGGTGAAGAACTTCTGTGGCAAAGAGAGGAGAGTCTGAGTCAGAGAGAGAACAGTGGGGTCCAGCTGACTATGCTCTGGGATTCTGCAGGGTACCCAGCCCCTCCCGGGCCCTCTGGGGGTGCATTCAGGAAGAGACGCCCTTCTCAAGGATGGAGCAGAGTTTTGCTGATTCGATTTAGAAGCCAGACCGAGCAGGATGCTTTGTTAGGCAGAGCTTGCTTTTCTTGCTGTCAAAATATTGCTAAGATTCTGTTTCTGAGTAATAAGAACGAAAATAACAACATGCAAATTTTGTTCCCTTTCTTTTTTTTTTTAATCAACTTTCCACACTTAGTTTTCCAAACTTAATTTTCTGGCTCCCGGGCGTGGCCCACACTTCTGTCCCTTGTTTTGTTAATGGCTGGGTCGGGCCATGTGAAATGGGGGTGCGGGGCGCGAGAGGGCTCATCTTTGCATTTGGGCTGGTTCTCCTGCCTTAAAGAAGCAGGGACTTTGGGGAAGGCCTGGAGAAAGTCCTACCTTCTGTCGTCTCGGGTCCTGGACAGGTGACTCTTCTGTGTGAGGCGTCACCCTCGTGCCTTCTCAGACCATCTAGACTTCAGGCCACTGGACTGAGCCTCCCTCTCAGAGAACGACCTTCGGTGAGCAGTTTGCAAGCTGCCCCCGCCCCCAACCTGGGCTACTGCTCTTGCTTCTACTAAGTTTTATTTCCTTCCCTTATGGACCCCCAAACAGGGCATAAATTGCCACCCTCATCACGGGACATGAGGGGCTGGCCCAGGCCCGAGGCTGCGTAGACACATCTCGCTAAAATAGCTCTCATCTTCCACGAGTCCCCCACACCTTTCCCAGGTCCCCCCACCCCACCCACTTGTCTTTCTTTAAGCCCAAACCTTCTCTTCTTTGCTAAGAGTATATAAACTCCCTATTTTCAACTTATTTTGTGGTGTTGTTTTTAATGTACGTGCATCATTTTCCCAAGAAAACTGTTTTAATTTTTTTTTTAATTTAAAAGAAATCTTTAGGAGGCTACTGCATTAGTATTTTTAAATCCTGCTCTCAGCTTATCAGAAAAACATCAAGTTCGGGGTGACGAAGATAAACCCAGCTGTCAGCCGAAGCGTCGGGGATTTTCCTGCATAATATTGTTACGATTTCTTCCTCTTGGAAGAAGAAATACAAACGTTGTAACAAGTTTAGATTAGATATTGATTATTTTTGAATCAACCAAACCAAGCCAGAGGGAAAGCTTACTTTTTAATATTAGCAAAAACAATCTGTCTTCCCTAATCAATGATCTGAGATGCAGGAGTGAGTGGCTGTTCTCTCTCCATTGCCTCTGACTGGCTCTGAGGAGCAAAGAAACAAGCAGGAATTAACTTAGTGCTTGAGGCCTGATCTTTCCAGAAGGAGAGTGACAAAGCAGCAGCAGAGGCGCAAGTTGAGATGCGAATAGACAGGGGTGGGGGTGGGGGAGCCCCCCAGGCCGCGACCAGTGGCTACAATGAGCGCCATTCTATTTGCCAACTTTTTACATTGTCAGGAGATCTAATCCTATTTTTCTCTTTTCTTCTTGAGAGAAGAACAAAAGAGACCTTCAGTATAGAGCCAGAGTCCAAAGAACCATCAACAGTCTCCCTCCGCCAGTCACATTCATGACAAGGTGAATCGTCCAGATAAAGTGATGGCAACTAACAGCTAGTTGGGTTCGAATCATCTTGGTTCAAATGAGTCAATTGCATTACTCCTCACTTTTGCTCTAGACCGTAGTGTGGAAAGCGCTCAGTGTGGCGCAGAGGTTATGTTGGTGAGAAACATGAAATTAAATATTTGCTAGAAATTATTCAAGCCAGTACGAATGCTAGTCTGCAGACCTACTTTATATGACACATTCGCGCAGTTTCAGTCATGGACAGATAATGGGATGAACCCTCCTGTGTCTAGATCGCAGGCCCTCGGGGGCCACTGCAGCTCAGCCCGTCTCCCAAAACCTCAGTGCGCCTCACAAGTATCATTTGATACTTTTGAGCTTCGAAGGCCTTATCTGACCGCCAAATAAACGATCCCATCCCCTTCGCGGCTGGGCCTTTTCTGTTTCTTTTTATAGTTTCTCTTGTCTTTTATTCCTAACCAACCTGCTTTGAAGAAGACAATCTACTCCACAGTTGTATTCGTAAAAGTTGTCTGACATGGTGAACATCATGGAGGTAGAGAGACCGTGTACCAGGGGAGAGAGCGGACCTAAAAATGAGCCCTCTTTGTATGCCGTTCATTCGCATTTTCTTCCAGTGCTTTCATGATTTTTCTTTTAAATGTATATTTCTTATTTGAAATATATGTTTGTAGTAGAAAGATCTATGAAGTCAGTTTCCATCTATGAAGTCAGTTTCCATTTTTTTTAGCTTACAAATGTTTTGTTTTGCTTTTATATCACATCTGTTCTGATTTAAGACTCCCATTAGGAGTACCTAAAATTCTTAGATTGAATTTTCCTTTAATCTCTCTTTGTAAAAAAAAAAAAAAAAAAAAAAAAAATGCAAATCTAGACTCATGTAAAGATAGAGTATTCGAAAAAACGATCTCAATAGGAAGAAGATTATTGCACGAGGGGAAAAGGGACATTGCCATGGGGAAAACCCACCAACTGTGTGGTCTGGAATGTTTTGAAGTTAAGCAGAAAGGTTTTCTTTTATAGGGAGGAACTAAAGTGGAATGAGCAGTTGGTGTGATAAGTAAATTGATCAGAGAAGTTTTTTTCCCTGAAGTGAGTTAATTTCCGGAGGGATCCTTAGGGAGAGGTTGGTCCATTTTTTTTTTTTTTTTTTTTTTTGCTGCTGCTTAAGCCCAAGGGGAGGGAAGGAGGTGAAGTCAGGAAGGGGTGAACCCTGACTGAGTTGGATCGGGTCAAAAAAGCACAGACATTTTGTGTATATTGGTGGAGACGATTCAGCTAATCATTTATGAGACGAAAAATGGAAAATTTGGGAATCTACGTCTCTCCTTGTCCTAGATAAACAAGGGAGTTTTAGGTAGTCAAATGAGGAAGCATCCTTCTTTGCAGGGAGCCGTGCTCGCAACTCAAAAAGATGGGGAGACTTTTTAATCACGCCTGTTTTCCAGGAGCACAGAGTTCAGGTGAAGTTCAACTCTGTCAACTTCAACTGGTTTTTTTCTTCATGCTTTTTTCCCTTTTCCATTTGGGGAGGAAATTCTAGAGATTCTTCTTGACTTTTTTTCCATACTGCCCAAACTTCACAGTCAAATATGTCACTGTTATAGAACAGGAAGAGTTTGTCCACCAAGCGCTGTCAGAGCCACACACCAAACACTGAGAACTGTGATGGGGAAACACTGGCTGTTTCGTCATAAATGATGCCACCCAAGATACTAGGACGCTTTGTCAATTTTATTCTCATTTTTCTAGGAAAAATTCAAAGCTATATTTTCCTCTGACTAACCAGGATGAAGTTTGGATTTCACTTGTGTTTTAGAGATCACTTTGCTCATTTTTTTTTAATTTTGTTATTTTGTTTTTCTTTTACTGAACCTATAATACATGTGCCTGCATACTTGGCATTTATCGTCACCGATGATAATTGCTTTGTGCTGGGCCCTGTCTCTTGCATTTTGGTTGTTGTTAGAATCCTCTTCTTAAATCCAGCGTAGGAAGCAGCCGTGTTCGGTCACATCCTGCCGTCGCATGCGACACACTCTCACTTGATAAGACTCAGCTTAGACGTGGTTCTCTGACACTCTCAAACACTGTCGCGTACACAGTACGTATGAGCATGCATTTCAATGATTTCCTTTTTCTTATTTCCTTCATAGGTATTTGTCAGATTAAATTGTGATTTTAATTTCTGTCGTTATGTTGTTTCTTTTTGTTACACTTCTTTAAACACATTTTCAGTCCTCTTACTGTTTCAGGGGGAGGCAGAGGGGAGATCGAAGGTAAGAGAGAGATTGACTGGAACTGCCAACTGTGTGTTGTACCGAACTCAAAGCCACTCACCGATGTGACAGAAACAAACATTGACGCTATGCTACACAATGTTCACACTCAGCTGTACATATAATTTAAGTCAACCCAGGTCGGAATCGTGGCACATTGGGCTACAATGTTATTTTGTTGAGATACTATTCCATAGCAAATTAAAACCTAAATGAAGAATACATCTTAATAACTTTTAGAACTATTTAGAGAATCGCAATAGCGGCATGCTTAGATTGCATCTTCTCACTCAAACTGAAATAAGAAATAGATGAAATTTGTAAATCATTCCAGCAAAGTACAGGAAAGTAGCATATGTATGCTTTGTATAATCTGACACAGCCTACAGTCTTTGCCGTTCGTATTTTATCTCTTTTAAGGCTGTCTCTGTAGAACCTCTTTTTCAAATATTACAGTCGAACATTCTATGCTGCATCTAATCTAATTACCAGATAGAAATAAAATGTTTTCAAAGTACATAACAGGTATTATGTGGGTGGTTTTCTAAAAGTTTTCTTGAGTTTTAATTCACATAAGTTAAGTATAGTACAAACTATTCTTACACAAGTAAAACAAATGGATAAAAGTAATTTAGCATGGATTTCATGACTAGATTTTAGATAATTGATTTACAGTGTCCCGTGTATGTTTTTTCATATAAAGATGACTATTAGGCTTATACCCAAGTAAACCTCAGTTTTTAAAATTATAAATGCATTGATGCTTTTGTAATAAAAGTTCTAATTGATTGGATAGTTGCATAGAAGTTATTTAAAGAGTGTCAAGGTGCTAAATAGGAATGCTTACAGGTTATAGTGTCAACACACCACTGGAAAACAGAACAACTTCTTACGGTAATTTTTAGCTATTATCTTTGCCCAAATCTTAAGCTACAAGTAATTCCTGCTGATTTTTTCCTGCTTAACATTCTGTTTCGTTTTGCTTTTATTTCCATAGTAACCAGCTAGCAGGAATGTTCCAACAGTTCTGCTGGCTTCAAACCTTTTGCCAAATTGTTCTGCTGCATGAGGTGTCAGCATTATAATATGCAGTGACTCAGCTTTCTGTTGAGTTTCTGATTGGTAATAAGTGTTCTCCACTAAATTTTCTTTCTTTTTTTTTAATTTCAAAAGAAGCCATATTGAAAATATAACAATTAAACTCATTTATTATGTCACTTAGTTATATTCTTCAAATTTAATAATGCTTCTGCATATATGTAATGTGTATTTTTTAATCACGATAAATATGTCCCATTTAATCTTTGAGCAGCTAATATATTTTAGAATGTTGATATTTATAAGCAGATGTAAGGTGGGAATCTTGCACTCTAGAAATTATATTTAGTGGGGAAAAAATCATGAAAATAATAATTTTAAAATACAATTTTAAAATGTACGCTGTACAAATTACTGTTGATTTATAAGAGATTGGATAATTTGCTCTGGGGGAAAGAAAACAACTCTGCATAAATGAGTGTTTCCTAGGGAAAAAAGTTGGAGGAAGATATTAAAAAGAAATGACAGAATCGCAGAAGATAGAAAGATGGAGAAATACCCAAGTATTCAGAGAAAATAAGCAGCATAATGCGCCTAAAGCAAAGAATACTCGGAGTGTAGATCCTTGAAAATAATTTAACATATACATTTAAATGAAAATATGATTTGCAAAAAGGATATTCTGCTGAAAGTAAGGAACTCAATGAATTGTAGGCATGCCTATTTTTTTTTTTTTTGGCCTTCGTTTTCAGAGTTGGTACATCTCAATTTTTCAATAAAGTTGTTCAAAAATCACCTGAAACTATTATAAAATAATATTGAATGCCAACTCTAATCGAATAATAAACATTTTTAAAAGACTCAGTACGCCTCACTGGTGTCTGTGGTCACTAGTCCAGGGGCAGAAATGGACTTGGCAACTAAGAGAGAGCCTTTCCATTACCAAAGCTAGTATTAGTCTTGTACGCAGATTTTCCTTGGTCGATAAGCAATTTTACAGCCTCGATCTCCTCATCCTGTTACTTAACACATACTGGTTATTTGATGTCTTATTTTTCGAGCTACCAACTGACATCTCAGGCTCTTCCCGCCGGCGAGCGTCCACTGTAATGCCAGTCACGTGGGTTTTACACGAGGCCGCACTTTTTAATACCATGGCAACTTGAGTTAATGTTTCTCAGGACTTTATTCCCCCGGCATAGCTACCGCAGTGGAAGAATCGCACTTGTAGTAAATATAATTTGCAGAGGTTTTACAGTAATTTGGGGGAAATTAAATTAAAAAGTAGGTTTTCTATTACGTTCTGTGACTTTCAAGCTTTAGAGGTCTTATCAAGAATTTAATTAGGTTAACTCTCTCCATTTTTTTTTCCCTTTGGGAACGTACATTGAAGTAGCCCTTTCGTTTAATGGTTGGGATAAAAATATCTTAATTCGGATGTTTTTAAGGGCGATAAAAATGACCCTGCATGTTATAGACCAATCAGCTTTATTAATGCTGCCGTTAAATTGCACATGAGAATTTTATTACAGTGGCTGGAATTGATGGAAACAATAAAAAGGATGGATCTAACATGCTAATAGGGGTAGGTAATTTCTCAAAGACCCCAAAGCAAAGCAATTTTTCTTACGGAAAATTGACCTTGTCTTCACTTCCATTTCAATATATTTATCCGAATTATGTAATTCAGGAAACAGGAAGAATGTACTTTGTGCAGCCGCTGCAGACACAGCTCCGTTTTGTTGGGCTCCACACCTGAGCCACGTCTCAATGACCTCTGGCTGCTCTAAAGTCCTTGTCTGGGCTCAGGGCTAGATATTAAAACTTCGCAGCCTTAAAGAACAACAAAACATTACGTGAGAGAGATCCAGGACGTTCTGCTTCGTTCTATTTACGTATATACCTAATTGACTGAGACCAGTCTGTTTACACACATACACACATCCATGATGATGCCTGTCTGTCTCTGGATGATGTTTATCAGCACACACAGCTGACACCCATGAGTGACGGATGCGTCCAGCCTCGTTTTAATCCCTTCGTGTAGGCTCATCCTTTTGATGTCCAAAAGAAAACAGCCTCTACGAGTATGAACTCGGATGTATGAGAATAGTATGCGAATGCATGCACCTATGAACACAGGCTAGAGAAACCCTCCCCAGGAATGCAGGTGGCCCACCTGGACGCCCGCAAGGCCATCATCTCTGAGGGCGAGGCTTCGGCAGTGGTGTATTCACAGTTTCTCAGGTGGTGTTGCTGCTCTCCCAAATCCGTGAACCTCTGTCTTATCCAGACATTGTCTTGTGTGGGTTTTTTTTTTTTTTTAATATTATTTTCAATAGGGATCCTAAAGAATTGGAAAGAGTTTTTCTGTCAGATTTTGTTCTTAAAACTGTCACATTCTGTGGCTTCGGTTCAGTCCCTCTGACAGTTTACAGTGGTTCTTGAATTCACTCTGCACAAAGCAATCACCTTGTAAAAATGTATCACCCTGCCCTACAGAAAGCTGCCCTTACTGATGGCTTAGCTCCACTACCGAGTGACTTCCTCTTTGATAGATTTTTCACTGTGTCCCCTTACAAGGCCCTTGGTGCCCTCTTATGTACCACTCTGTGTTCACGTGGTACTTTCTGTTTCAGGCCCACGTTCCTTTCCTTCACCGTCCAGGCACAAAGGCCACGCGCCCCAGCCCCAGCTCAGACTTTTGTCCCAGGCAGGTGCCCACGTGGTCCGACTCTTTCCTGTAGCGTTTTTCTCGTGGCCACTCTGAGAAATCGGCTGCTTCATCTGCTGGCTGCAGTCACTCTACCTGCCTCACGTTGTGACCCTTATGGAGACCGGTCCACCTGTTTTATTCCGAAGCGACGTCCAGGTTTACCTATTTACAGGTATTCCTTTTTTTCTGTCCAGCTAGATCATAGAAAAAAAAATGGTCTTTGTTGAGGATGGTACGCAGGTCCCCGCTCCCAGCTGGTCCACGCTCACAGCTGATGCTGACACCTCCGATGAACGCCTCTGACGTAGGTGACGCTCCGTCTCGCACATCCCAAGGACCCACAAGCTCTCTCTCCTTGGCAAGACCTCACGGTGTTTATCTGCCTTTTCAGGTTCGAGAGAGAAAGAACAGCTTCCAGGCAGATTCACTCCCAAGGAAATACAGACATTTTCTCTGATCTTTTTAGTTTCGCTTTCAAATTTATTTTTACAGACGGCATCATTGTAGCACCCTTGGAACTAGCTTTTAACTGAGTGGCACAAAAAAACGTGTTTATTGCATTGTTATTGCTAGGGATAGGTTTTTAGAAGTAGGGATTATAAAATATCAAGAATCGGACCCAAAGCCCATTCTTCTTTCCCCTGATGCCATAATGTTAAATGGAGCTAAGTGGACACACATCTATTAGCTGTAATGTGCGAATCTGGAGATGTCAGCTCAAGATCATTCAAGGCCACCTCCTCCATAAGTGGAAGTCATGTATGTCATCTTACAGGAGACATTCGCAAATGGACGGTGAGGTAGTTTATTTTACAGCTTTATCACAGAATGGTAGAACCGAGAGGGACATTTAAAATCATCTGTGGCAACACCTTTATTTTAAAGGAGAGGAAATGAAAGTACAGAGACTTTATATCACTGGCCCAAGGTTACAGAACTAGTTCATCGCCACGTTCCATCGGTGATCAAGTTCTACTTTGAGCTAGCATTAATTGTACCACAGAGAGAACGTATGCGGAAGCCATTTATTATCCATAAAGGAGATAAAACAAGGAGGGGTGGGAAAACGACAATGGTGGCTAGAGAAGACCAGAGATGCTTTCAAACTTGTCACTTACTAGTGCAATATACTTCTTTTAATTTTCGAAATGTGAATTTAAAAGAAATTGACTTATACAGCATCTATAAGGATAGTCGAGCAGATGTACTTTCTGTATAAGTGTATGGTTGATTGTTTAAATTTCGTTCTGTCTTAATTTTGTTGAAGAGAAGATGGCCACAGAGGGATCGATAGCTGGTGGCAGGCTGGGATGCTGGGAAGTGCTCGTCCTCTCTGCAGAAGCCGGGGAGCAGACGTGAGAACCTTAGGATAAGATTTCCCATAGTATTTCTAAGAAAACTGGGAGACAAGGCGAGAAGAGAACAATGCATCAAGATTTAAGTCTGTTTCTAGCAATCTTTTCTCCGTAGGATAAAAACATGCCCATGGCCTGATCATACGCTTCTTCAATTTCATTTTTTTTAGAAAAAAACTTCCCATATGAAGTTATTTAATTCCAAGATCGAACTCTGGAAACAGGTTGCTACAGTTTGAAACCAAAATCTACCGTAAGCAGGTAAATCTCAACAAATGACACATTTTCCTCGAGTCTCAGTTTCCTCACGTAAGAATTCATTAAGCGAAGGTATCTAAAGCATTCAGACGGTGACTGACATATAATACATGCTCTCCGTCAGCTGCCATCGTAGTTATTAGTGACAGCTTTAGGAGTGGGAAAAGGAAGAGGAGTAGAATGACAGCCTAAGATTCTCAAGGACACAAGAAGAGAAGAAAAAACACTTGAAACTGACTCGTTCGGGTTGTTGGAGTTTCCTACTATGTCCTTACTGATTTTTTTGTCACTGGATCCATTCATTTCTGATGGGGGAATCCCAAAGTCTCCAGCGGTAACAGCGGGCTCATCTACTTTTTCCTGCAGCCCTATTAGCTATGCCTCCCGTGGGTTGGTGCTCTGTTGTTAGGCCGGTGCTCTTTAAGCCTTGTTGTGTCTTCCTGCACACTTGACCCCTTTATTGTTACATGGCGCTCTCTCTAGCCCTTTCCTGGCCTTGACGCCCCCTCTATCCGAAATTAGTGCAGCTGCAACTCCTCTCTTTTGATGAGTATTTGCATGGCATGTCTTTCTTCATCCATTTTTAAAATCTGTATACGTTTCTTGCAATGCCATTGACAATAGTATCGAAAATAATAAAGTACTTATGAATAACTTTAATCAAGGAGATGAAAGATCTATATACTAAAAACTGTAAAACATGAATGCAAAAAATTAAAGAAGACACAAATGAATGGAAACCCTTCTGTGTTTCTGGTTTGGAAGAAATAATATTATTAAAATGTATAAGTATTATACATTTTATCCATATTATCCATATTATCCATATTATCCATATTATCCATATTATCCAAAGTGACCTACAGATTAAATGTAATTCTAACCAAAATTGCAATGTCATTTTTCACAGAAATGAAAAACAAACAAAGACAAAACTCCTAAAATTTCTTTGGAACCACGAAAGACCATGAATAGCAAAATCCATCTTGAAAAAGCACAGCAAAGCTGGAGTCATTACAGTTCCCGATTTCAAACTATATTACAAAGCTACACTAAGCAAAAACCATATGGTATTGACATAAAAACCGCATATAGACCAACAGAACAGAATAGAGAGCCCAGAAATAAACCGTGTATACACGGTCGGTTAGTTTTTCTTAAAGTTACCAAAATGACACTATGGAGAAAGAATGCTCTTTGCAATAACTGATATTGGAAATACTGGATAGTCATATGCAAAAGATGCCAGTGGACCCCTATCTTACACGATTTATAAAAAAATCAACTCAAAATGGATCAAACACTTAAATGTAAAACTTGAAACCAGAAGACTCCTAGAAGAAAGCAGAGGAGACAAACTCTTCCACATTGGTTATAGAGATGTTTTTTGTGGGTTTGACACTCAGCAGAAAGGCAACAAAATTAAAATAAACCAGTGAGGCGACATAAAACTTAAAATCTGCATCGGAGCAAAGGGAATAAACTGTAAAAACAAAAAACAAACAAACAAAAAACCTCTTATAGAGTGGGAGAAAATATTTGCAAACCATATACTTAATAGTATAGGAGTCAATATAGAATACATATCTTATTATATTATGTTATTTATAATTATATTATAGGTTATTTATATATTATATAAATAATATATATTATATATTCAATTATATGTATTGAATTATGTATATAATTTATATAATATATGAAAAGAAATCATAGAACTAATAACAGAAAACAAGCCAGCCCCGCCTGTCTCTCTGGTCTTGGGGTGGTTCGCCCCGTGCCCTCGCTTCTCCTACAGATTCCAGAAGAGTCGTTGTTTTTCAGTCTCTCTAACTTTTTTGGCTGTCAGGACAGACTGGCAGCTTCCAAGCTCCTTCTGAGTGGAAATGGAAAGGCATAGTGGAGGGTTTCCATCCTGTTTCACTCTGCCTACATTCGATCATTGGCCGGCTTCCCTAATTTGAATTCTCACCTCTTCTCTGCATTTGCATTAATGATATCTCTGACTTCTCAGGACTATTTCGATGGGGTATTTCCTGACATTGATAAGGCAGGTAGAGTGGGAAAAAAAACAGGCATGGCGGTAGGTAGCGGCAGGTAGTAGACAAAGAGCACCATTTCTTGAGCATGTGGAAACCCAGATGCTCGTTGAAAATCTACCTGGTATTTGTGGCTCTGCAGGTAATTTGGAATTTGTGTCTCTGGTTCAGGTAAGAAGTCAAGATTAGATAGCTTTATATCAAACTGTTCTTATAGAGACAATAAGAAATAATTTCATTTGTGCAAACGAATGAAATCATAGCAGAAGCACAAACGGAATATGAAAAAAGCACCAAAACCCAAATAGTACAAGTGAACTAGTTAAGGGGGTAAAAGAGAAAAAAAGATAGTGAAATGTCAGTTAAGGATGTAAGGCCTAGAAAACAGTAACGTGAGCTAAAGAAACTGAAAACTCTCTCCTGCGTTACAGTTCGGGGAGTTAAGGACGAAACTTTAAGCACCTTTTTGATAGAGGGTGGAGCAGAGTAAGACGATAAGACGTTCCAGATAGATGGGTA
This sequence comes from Pteropus medius, assembly GCF_902729225.1. Lineage (NCBI taxonomy): Eukaryota > Metazoa > Chordata > Mammalia > Chiroptera > Pteropodidae > Pteropus > Pteropus medius. The sequence continues at coordinate 24,273,783 of NW_024342467.1, read as the reverse complement.
GGAGAAAGGTGGCAGGATGAAACTTCCTAAATGGCTGGGAAGGATAAAAGATCTAAGAAGCCACAGTGTGAATTTTAACAGGAAACAGAAATACGTACAGTGTATTTATTGCCTTGAACTTATTTTCATTTCTTTCGATACTATCTTCTCATTCTCAGTGCAAAGTCTCTGAATTTCATGTGTTTTCGTATTAATTTCTGTTCAAAACACAAAACTTTCAATTAAAAAAAATTTTTTGAGTGTTAGAATCATTGGAGATTAAAAATAACTGACAAATGCAGCAAAGCAAACGCAAAGACTACAGCCTTTCCACGTCTTGTTGAATATATCACTCTTCCTGTTAAAATTAAATCGATATGCTCACATCCTTTTCTTCTTTCAGAATTCACACAGTTATTCTATTCTTCCATTTAAGAATTATTTATTGAGTATCTTCTAAGCATTTTGGAGTTGTGCTTCTCACAGGGGAAGAATACATAACTCAGGCCAATTCTCCCAATCACAATAATTGAAATTCTTTATATATATAAAAAAAATCTACTTAATTGCATTGGGGAGCTCACAAGTTGCCGAGACCTCACTAAATCCACGTGGCCTGGGGGAGGGTTAAGAAAAAGGAAATGAGCCCAGCTTTTAGTGCTGCTTTTTGGTTGTGGGATTTTACTCGTTCCAGAGTGGAGAATTGCAAGGGGAGGAAGCTCCATAAAACTGTTGACAACCGCTGGAGGCGGGACGGAGGGAGCCTGGAATCTGGACCCTGCCCAGGTCTGAGGACCAAGAAGAGTTTTATGACTCTCACTTCCGGCTAGAGCCTCAAAGGGAAAGACCTCTGACTTAGTGCGAATTTTAACAGGAAACGATTCCAACATGGAAAGGGAGCTCAGAAATCGGAGCTCCCTTTAAATACTCTCAGTTGCTGAAATTTAATTGAAGTGATTCTGGATTCTTTACTATTTAAGAGGCTGATGGGAGCAAAGAAATAGTCTCTTTGGAGAGAATAAAAATCATCCCAGTCTTCAAATTATTTTTACAAAGACTTTTGGAAATGCGATGTGTATATAACAATAAAGAGTATCCGAAGTCGGTGAGCAGAAAAGACGATAACAACAATGACAAAACAAAAACAGAAAGCAGATAAGACAGATAACAAACAAATACCGCGTGAGCTTTAGACATAAATTCATTAGATAGAAACTAAAATATATTTGTGTAAATAACTAAATACAAAAATGAGAGGATGGTGGAAGATAGTGAAAACAGCTGTAAAAGTATAAACACAAATAATAAACGAAAAATAAAATAACTGAAATTAAGAACTAATGGCTTTATTTCAGAGCTTTGTAGAAAGAGCCGAAAAGAGTATAAACTGGAAAGTATGTCTAAAAAACACACAAATGTAGTTTAGTGATACAAAAAAGAAAAGAATAAAAAGGTAAGAGATATAAGAAATAGTGTAGGAATCATAACGTGCATTTCACTGGAGTCATAAAAAGAAGAAAAAGTAAAGAATATCAGAGAATTTTAGAAATATAAGAACTGATAACCTAAGTTGAAGAATAATATAAAATCAAATATTCAAGAAACACTACAAATAGCTGGACGGAAAATGTAAATCATTCTTAGATAATACTATATCAACTGTGCGAAAGTAAAAAGGAAAAATAAATCTAATTAAACAGCCGGACAGAGAAAAATAAAGATTACCTTCAAATGTAAAACAAGCTAATAGCTACCTTTCCAATGACAGAAAACAGAAGAAAATAGAAAGATCTCTCTAATACCTAGGGAAAATTGCTTGTCTAGAGTTATGTTCCAGTTGAAGATATCCTTTAAAACTGAAGTTGAAATAATGACATTTTTAGACTAAAAAAAATACTGAGAAAACTCATTGCCACCTGACTTACAGTAAAAGAAGAACACACAAATTTCTTCAGGATTAAATAAAATGATCCACATTAGGGAAGGAATAAAGAAAATGACAAGAATGAAAATGTGGGAAAACCATTTGTTCAAAACCTGAACAAAACAAAATGCATTTCTGATGGAGCATATGCATCTGTGTATGGAAAGAGAGAGCTCTCTCTTCTACTTCTCCTCATCCTGCCACAGATCGAGAATATATTTACAAAGCATTCATCGTAGAATATGTAAATCACTCTTAGACTTAATGAGAAGATGAATAATATAATGAAAAAAGTGGGTAGAAACTTTGAATAGACAGTCACCAAAAAAATACAAATGACTAATATCCACATGAAAAAAATGCTCAAAATCATCAGTCATTAAGGAGTACAAATTAAAAATCACCCTGAGATATATCTCCACTAGAAAAGTCAGTGTTAAAAAGACAAATCATGCTAAGTATGACAGGGATATGAAGCAACTAAACCTCTCATAAACTGCTGGTTAGAATTTAAAAGTGATTCAAATATTTTGCCATTTCTTTAAAAAGTATCAAAACACAATAAGTTGTATTGTGATACAAAATAAATAAAAATATAGATCAAAACATTACAATACAACCATGATATTTCAGTCCTAAGTATTTAAACAAGAGAAATGAAAATGTATGTTTGCACAAAAACTTATGCACAAATGTTTATAGCAGCTCTATTGTGTAACAGCCAAAACCTGGGGGAAAAAACAGATAATTGATTATTCTTACTTACATAGCATTGAGAGGTTCTGAAGTATTAATACACATAATAACATGAATCAATCTCAAAATAATTATGCTATGCAAAAGAAGCCATACAAAAACCATACATAGTTTTTGATTCCATCTAACTAAAATCCTCAAAAATGTTAACTACTCTATAGTGACAGAACTCAGACCACCAGTGCTGGTCATTGGGACCAGTCACTGCGAGGATAAACTTGAAGGGGCCTGTGGAGAATCTTGGGATGATTGATATCTTCATCATCTTGATTATTATGATGGTTTTGCAGGTACATACACATGTCAAAACTCACCTGATTTTAAACTAAAATGTTTGATTCATTGTATGTCAATTATACCTCTGTTTAAATAAAAAGGAAAAAAAAGTAAATAGACTAATTGCTGCTAGTTAAAGACAAAATAACTAGAATGGATAAGAAAAATTAACCAAAGCATATATAATTTAAATAACTATATCCATAACACAGATATAAAGAATAAGAAAAAATAATGGAAATGTTACTGTAAATAAGTAATCAAAAACTTTTTGATTACTTATTTAAACTCAAAGAAAGTAGAAGGAAGAAAATAACAGCACATAACAGAAATGTATTATCAAATTATGCTAATTTTAGAAAAGGAGAGTTAATATAACTTTCAAAAGACAACAAGTGTACTTCATACATTAATAGAATATAATGTGGTCATTTCAGTAGATGTGATGCAAGATTTAACAAAATTTCATGCCGTCCGCGTTAACAACAATGAGTAAATGTGTAAGAGAAGACAACGCCATCTGTCTAGAAGACAGAGCACTTATAGGTCTAGTCTCGGAACAAGGCAAAAATGCCTACTGTGTCCACTTGGACACTTCGTTATATTAGATATCTTAGCCGACACAGTGAAAGAAAAAAAAGTATCATAGCTAATAAAGAAGAATCAAAACTAAAATTTATAATTATTGAATATAAAAATACATTTTTATATAACAAGTCTTACGAACGGAATGTGGGTGCCCTCTCCAGATTTGTATATTGAAGCTCTAACCTCAGATATAATGTTATTCAGAGGTGGGGCCTTTGAGAGGTGATTAGGTGCTGAAGGTGGGTGGGGTCTGTCATGGGACTGGTGTCCTCATACAGGGAACAAAAGAGAGCAGAGCTCTCTCTCCACCATGTGAGGCCACATTGAGAAGGAGGCAGCTGCCTGCAGGGAAGGAAGAGAGATCTCGCCGTAAAGGAAATGGCTGGCACCTTGATCTTGGACTTCATAGGCTCTAGAAGTATGAGAAGTATGAGAAATAAATGTCTGCTGCCTAAGCCACCCAGCAGCCTGAGCAGAGTAAGACAACAAACAACATGCAGTTAGAAAATTAATTTTAAAAATTTAATTTAAACAGAAACAAATCTCAAATACCTGGATTAAGACTTAAACAAGATTATGAGACATAGAATAGAAAATTATGAAACAATATTGAAACTACATAAAATGCAAATTGAGAAATATTCAAAGTTTGTAGATTAGATTATTCATTCAAAGGTATTCATTTCCTCTCAAGAAATTCTGAATCAAGTCAATCCAAATGAAAGTCAAAATCAAAGATTTTGAAGCTGTCAAGCTCATATTTAAACTTACGCAGAACTGCAAAAGTTCAAAAAGAGCCAAATCGTTCTTGAAAAACTTGCACTACTACACATCATGACTCGTTACGCAAAACCACAGTACCTGAGAAAGTAGTATGTGGATTGACATTGTGTTGACCCAAAGATAAACAAATAAACAATCAGAATAAAAACAGAGAGTCCGAAATAAGACACACGTATATGGACATCAAATTTACAACAACCCAATAATCCTTGGAAATTTTAATATAACACTTTCAATAATAAATGAAACAATGAGACGGAAAATCCAGGTGGACATACAGGATCTGAATTAAGCTATTAACCACCTCTAATTGTCATACATAGAAAAAGCTGCCTAACAGTTACAGAATGCACATTCTTGCAAGAACACGACACATGATATGCTAGTCTATAAACAAGTTTCAATAATTTAAACTGATTAAAATCATGCAAAAGGTGTCTCCAACAATAATCAAATTGAAATAGAATCGCCAAATGAAAGATGGCTGGAAAATTCACAAATCAAACAACACACTTTAAAATAACCAGTGGGTAAAAAAAAATCGAAAAGAAAATTAAATAACATTTTGAAATAAAATATAAACACAAATATGAAATTTTATGGTATGTAGTTAAAACTGTCCTTAGAGAGAAATATATAGCTTTAAAAAAACCTTTATCAGAAAGTGAGGCCTCAAATCGATACCTTCCATTCTAAGAAACTAGAATGAGAATAGCTTTAGACCAAAGTAAGCAGTAGCAAGAAAATAACAAAAATTAAGCAGAAATCAGAGAAATAGGAACTATAAACAATAAGAAAATCAATAAAACCAAACATCACGTTGTTGGAAAGATACACAAAATTGCCAGACATTCAGCTACATCAGCCAAGAAAAAGCAAAAGAGAAAATACGATTTTTCAAAAATCAGGAATTTAAACAGGGGATATTATTACTGATCTTATAAATTTAAAATAACTATAAATTAACATCTTGAATGCTAATTTATGCCAAAAATTAAACATCTAGAATAAAATGTGTAAATTACAATAAAGATATAAATTATCAAAATTGATTCACAAAGAAATAGAAAGTATGCATACTATATCGAGTGAAGACATTTCATTAACAATTAAAATTCCTCCCACAAGAAAAACTGAGGTCCAGATGGTTTCACCACTATATTTTATCAAATATTTAAAGAAGAGATGATACCAATTCTTCACATTACGTCAGAAAATAGAGAACACTTTTTAACTCATTCTATGAGGCAAGACAAATATTTTATAAGAAAACTCCAGACACCTAATCCTAATTAAAATAAATTCAAAACCTTTAAAAAATATTAGCAAAGAAAACCCACATCTTATAAAAACTGCTATAAACCGTTAACAAATGGGATCCATCATAAGAATGCAGGATTGATTTCACACCTAAAAATCACTTAAGGAAATACACAGTAGTAACACAATACAAGACAAATACCACTTGATCATCGTACCCTGCTTGGTATCCAGGGCGGCTTGGTTCCAGCACTCCCTGGAGACACTCAAATCTGCGGATGCTCGCGTTCCCTGTTCGAATGGGAACAGGGATGCACACAGTGGGCCTTCAGCATCCTCAGCACCAATGGGCTTCCAACTGCTGATGGAAAATAGTATAGGTGTTTACTGAAACAATTCCACAGACCCAGACAATTCAAACCCATGTCGTTCAAGGTCAACTGGACTGGACGCGATAGGCGGATTATGCCGGGTGCAAATGCTAAGGACCGCTTTCCCACGGTACCTTCTGAATTTCAGTCCCCAGAGGCAGGAGAAACGCAGACACAGGCCCGCGCCCGCGTCGCCTGCATCCCGACACGAGGTCTTCGAAGCCACACTCGGAGGCTCACTTTCCATAAATTAGCTTCCAAAATCCTACTGTTTTCAAGCGTAAGCCAGAAGGGATGGTCCTGGGCGCGCAGGATTGCCGTAAGCACTTGGAGAGGGCGCCTTCCACAGGCAGACGCTGAACAAATGCTACTCCTTACTGTATTTTCTCAACTGTTTTCTAGTGTGACTGCCACGCCCATGTGCGCGCATGTATTTAAGTGTGCGTTGGTACCGTATTATAACGTGGGACTATTTTTTCTCGAAAAGCAAGCTTTCTCCATGGCTTAGTAATGGGAAGAAAAGCGTGTGTAACTGAATGGTGGCTATCCACCCAGAGTGAGAGCAAGGCTTCCCAAGCGACCTCAAGCGCTTGGGGTAAGAAGAAGCGTGTGTGCATTTTCCTGACGCGGGCAGAATTGAGGCTGGTGACTGGCATCGTCCCAACACGTCCTGGGAGGGATCTGGATCAAGGGCAGGTCAGGGTAAGCGTTCCTCCCAGAGCTGCCTGGCGTGGATCCCCTGGGAACACCCAGAGGTTCACGCGCACGGCATCTTCCAACCGGTCACAACGCAGCCCTGAACTTCACGCCATCTGCACCCCGAGCACCTGCGGGTCACATTTCAATTACTCACGAGAGGCAGCAGTGCCCGGTGCATGAAGCTTCACCTCTCGATGGATGGCCATTCCCAAAGGTCTCCAGGACACTACGAGAAATGGACCCTCCACGTCCAGGGGTCATGAGGAGAGAGCAGCCAATCACATCGCAGGGGAGAAAGTGTCTTAAACTGGGACAATGGGGAGAAGGCGCTACGAGAATTAAACCAATCAGTCAAATAGCTATCAATCGTATATGAGGATAATATTCATAACGACCATGCTATTGATACCCGTGCATTGTAAGACGTGTCCACAATTGCATTCATTTCCCTACTAATATCAATCCATGCTTGACTCTAAGCGTTCAAAATCACTAAGATGGATGCGCACACTCACCTACACTTTGCTTCTCTGCGTACACGATAATTTACAGGACAAATCTGCTATCTCAGCAGGAAGATTCTGCTTTGATGGTTCTTGGGGCCTTAGCGAATTTCAAATTATTCATCTTGTAACTTCTTCAGAAGCTATTATTTTCTTTAATTTTGTTTATAAATTCACATGTACCTATACTGATTTTAAGATATATCAGTCACTGAGTTTCGTAATATAATTCAATTTCTTTTTTTTTTTAATTTTAAACTTGTCTGTGATTCCTATTGTTGAACTATTCTGTAACTGTCCGTTGCTTATAACCTAATATGGGAGCTTTTCAGGAGAGAGATCAACCGTTACTTTCTCATCCGTTTCAATTTTCTATTCTTGTCAGTTACCTTTCCTCAGCTAGCCATGGAAATTCATACACGTCACCGTTGGTTCATTTGTATTCCTGTTTCCAAACATCAAATAAAGTTATCCCTAAATTAATTTTATGAGCAATTAAGTTTTTCCAAGTCGATGCTTTCCAAATTGACTTTTCTTCCACAATCAAGACACAGGTTAGCTCCATTTTGCAAAAACAGGCACAGCTCTGAGACGGTTTGCCATTTTCTTTTTGGTTTTCCCTTTCTTTTATTATTTTTTTTAATGAAAATAAAATTAGTGAGAAAGAGAAAGGGCTTCAGAAGGGTTGTTGCTGAAGGAGAAGGCCAAGTGCATGATTCAAGGAAGTGAATTGTTTTGGCAAAGAGATTCTGAGGTGATCCAGTCAAGTGGTAACTCACTTAGGGCGAGGGAATTCCAATCAGCTAGCCACACAGTGACTAGACATGGAGCAGGCAGCATTCAGTACGTTTGTAAGAATGTGAGTAAATGTGATTTTTAGGGTAAAGATCTGGTCTCTCCAGAGGTCTTCTTACAATGAGTAACAAGAAATTTTTACAGAGGACAACTTTAATTTAAGAGCTTTCAAAACAATGCTAGAAAAAAAGATGGCAAAGTGAGTTGATTCCATCAAATCGTATGCCTGTTCTGAGGAAAATAAACAGGTTGACCCAAGGAGAAGCAGAAAGTCAAGTCTGACTTCACATGGTTACTATGGAGATTAAATAGAACAAGATCATACAGGGGTTAGCAAGATGCCTGTTGCAGAGTAAGCATCCAATACTTATTAGATGTTATGTATGTGACTATGATTATCATCACTACCTGTATCAAGATTTTTAGTTTTGGTAGACTCGTCTTTCATTGTTCGTTTGTTTGTTTAGTTTTATGTCCATTCCTGTGTCATGTGACCCCTGCTTCTCACTTTTCCTTTAACTGAGGCAGTCAAGATTACTAAAACCTTTTGCCTGATTCCCAGCGGGGGAAGTTAAAACTGTCCAAGCAATAGCTCAGCTGTGGGAATCAGGCAAATATACAACGCCAAGACAAGAGTGTGTCAACAGCTTTAGATTAATTGGCTGAAGAGGGGAAGGCTGAATTCATTGTCAAAACAGAGTCTTGCTAGTATGTAATAATGCCGAGAGGGGAACAAATCAGATGCATCGGGGAAAAAGACAAAAAAAACAAAACAAACAAACAAAACAATACTTAAAGGAGAGCCTGCAGGTGTCACTGAGGAGACAGGATCAACAGATGAGAACATGCTATGAAAGCCAGCATTGGGGGATGGCAGTAAACTTGCTATGACGTGCTCACTGTGTCATATTTGGTACGGAGCAGAAAAGGGCAGCTTGGTGCCAATGTCCCTCTCATTACAGAGATGTAGAGACGAGTTCTGAGACATTAAATAACTTGTCTGATGTCCCTCTTGGGACTCACCGACCTCGAACCCCATTCAAGCTATTCTGACTCCAAAGCCGTCGCTGTGACTCTCCTGTCTACCTCTACCCCGCCCTCCCTATTAAGGAAAGAGAAGGCAACTTTGGAATAAATGCGTATGCATCAAATTAAGGAACGGGCATATTTCTGCACTGATGTCTCTTGGTGGCATTTTTAGTTGGTTAATTTTTGTGACAATGCTGTGAATCATAAAACAATAAAACGGTGCAGACGCTTATAAAGACATCCACACTCACTTTCTCAAAAACGGGCATTCAAAACAGGCCACGCACGACACTGGTCCCCACACTCACCTCCCCAGAGTGTTCAGTTTGGCCTGATGAGAAGCGAGAGGCCGTTTTGTAAAGGATAAATATAACGGAATTTTCCGGCGCAATCCCTCGGCAAGCGTTTGTCATTTGCCCTCAGTGGTTTGCACAGAGCCGCTGCTGTGATGGTGTCCTTCCACGCCAGATGGTTCTCTGCTTGCTGGTTCGGACGGGCTGTGGTCCGTGTCACCATCCAGTTCCCCACGCGTCAGGAATTGCTCTTCTCTGAGGGTCGAGATCTGGAACAACAGTTTGCTTCCATTTCTTTTCCCCCTTGGCCTTCTGCAGATAATCACACTTTAAATAACCAGTTTCACCGAAATATTATTCCTTTAGGTTTTCTTGCACGGGTGTAAATGTACACTCCCTTTTCATAGAGGTCTTCCCAATCCTTTTTGAGGGGAGGAAATAATGCTTATAATAAGATATAAAACGCAAACCGTTTTTTTCGCCACATCGGTGATCGTGGCAGGTGTAACGTAAATCAGCGAGTGTGACCCTCCTTCTCTCTGTAACTCACATGTCTCTTCCATCCCCATTTCCTGCGATTGATCAACAGCCACCACGGTCTGCCGACTCGTCATCTTCTGCCATTAAACCTGCCCCCGAGGCTCCAGGCTCTGCCCATCTTCAGTTCTCACAGCGTGCATGAGTGGTGTCGCTTATTGGAATCTTAGACAGAGCTGTCAAATTCCGCTTGTGTGTCTCTTCTGTCTCCCCATAATTTTAAGTTTCTCATACCAAAAAAAGCTTGGTGTGACACGCCAGAAATGTGCCTTTGCTGAAGTTTGTTTCCTCACGTGGAATAATGTCCTTCTTGTCCTCTATCCCTTGAGGTTTCTTTCTGATTGTGGCACTAAGCAATTAAACTTTGATTCTGTCTTTAATGTCACGGACATTAACTAGCTAAGCGGTGGTATCGTCTTAAAGACGTTCTCTCTGTTGGTAAAAATTTACCCAAATTCTCTGAGCCGGCATCACAGTATATAAGGAGTACATTAAGCAACTGTTTCTATTAAACTAACAGTTACTAAACACATTAAACAGTGAAATATAGAATTCTTCAAAAAACAGTCTTCCTAATGTAATAACATTTTTATATTTCACTGTTTATTTGGATAATTCGGTATTTTTTTTTTCTGAAATCGCTTTCATGTGCAGGCATCTAAAATGCTCTTTTGGTTCCAAAGCATTTTATATGCGTTGTAATGACTTTATTTAAAATGTTGCATTTTATGGACTATCGGAGCTTTTTAAATATTGTGTGTGTTTGCTAGGGCTGCCGTGAGAAAGAAAATTTATATTCTCCCAGTTCTGACAGGTACAAGTCTGAGATTAAGGTGCATAATAAAACCTATTTAAATGTTTTTAAAAAATTGAAATTCAAAGGGGTTAACCCAGAAAATGTTTATTATCCTTAGGAAATACTGTAATCCTTTCGCTTTTAAATGAAGTTGGTCAAAACACTTAATGTTCCCTGAAAAAACTTTCACTAAGTGATTTTGTTTTTATATGTCATCTTAACCGATTTAGAGAGGCTACCGGAAACTTTACGGCAGAACGAGAGAAACAAGACAAGGAACTATTGCTAAAGAAAAACAGATTTTTTTTTTTTTTTAAATTTCTGGGCAGTAAGTGCAGAAAAATTCTAAGTAGATGTAAAAATAGGACTGAAAAAAAGAAATCACCAAGGGGTCTTTCGTAAGGGATGAGATTATGCTTTTCTCTAGATTCCTTTCATGGTTTTATCTTTTTTTCGAGATTCTCAGTTCTAACTTCAAGCCCAACATGTATTGTTAGCTCCCATGGGCATTTAAAATCATTACTCTGTATGAGACAATCCATTCTTATTTAATTCACCTCTGCCCCTCGATGGTCATAATCGATAAGAAATGTGTTTTGGACCTACTTTGATTTCAGTTTTGAACCATTCTCTACTTTGCATGTGATAGGTCCATTTATGTATTTCTTTGTTCCAATTAACAAATTTTTAGGGCTTTTAAAGCAATAACACTCAGAATGTCAGTATTTTTCTTGAGATTCAAGATAATATGCATCAGCTGAAGTTTTCTACTGGGCCCAGGTCCAAATTAATCAGTATTTCGTGGGGTTTGTTTTACTGTTTTTGATACGGAGCTTTGTTTCCTGATTTCACGGAAGTCAATTATTTGTTTTTACTACGTTTGACACTTTGTGTGGGAATCAGAAAAGAATGGGAAAACTCCCTTATCGTTGACTTTGAATGGAAGACATGAGAGGATTCTTGGCACTATTTAAACTTGCGGATGGGTGGGCTGTCCACCTCAGTAACGGCAGGTCACTCACGAGTTGGAGGAATGTCCATAGATTTCCAACAGGTTAAAAATGCCCTAACTGTGCCATGCCTGTGGTGATGGAAGCTTGTCAAGTAGGCCACGGAAAAACTGTCCAGAAATATATTCAGTTAAATATTTTAAAGCATCTTATTTCCTCGAGAAATCTTGAGTAAAACAAATCCCAGTGGGAGTCTCCTGACTTACCTATTATGGCTATTAATAAATATAGATGCCAGGACAGTTACTCTGTGGCCACGATAAGAGCGATCGTGACTGTGGAAGCACAGGTTTTCAGTGGCATTCCTTGACATAATTCTCCTAATTTTAAAGAAGTAGGTACCTAACTGAAGGGAATTTTCGAGAGCTCATATACCTCATAACCATTTCTGTGAAAGTCATGCCAATAATTTTCAGTGAGTGAAAATCTTTTAACAGGGAACATTTTATGACGATAACATTTATTTTATGCTTCTTCACAAAAGCATGCCCTTCATTTTGCTAAGTGATTTCTTGTAATAGGTTCACTAGATTTGTTTTTCTCTGAAAATGCAGAAAATTTCTATTTCTTCAGAATCAATATTGAAAGGATTTTTTTCTTTTTTTCAAAGTTTTATATGAAGCTTATGAATTTCTCCTTTGAGTTTCAAGGTAAGCACATTTTTAATCCATAACTATGAACAATTCAGATAGAAGGAATGTGGAACTTTAAGGAGTATATGAGCAGGTGAGGCGTGACCAAGTCATCCTTCCCCAGCCCGAGGAAGAGGCCAGCGGCCAAATCACACTGAATCCAGGGACATGGACTGACTTTCTTTCTTTATAGAAATATGAACTTTATACCCTAAACCTTCACCCTCAAAGTTCAAGAGAAAAGCAAACTGTAACTCAGAGAGAGGCACCCTCTCCCGTTCCCCCTTCCCCCGGCCCGTTGGACTTGCAGGATGCCGTTGGGAGACGCGATCTGCCATGAGCCTGAGCATCTCTGCACATGCCCGGCTAGCACTCGAGGAAGACAAGACCCAGTAGCTTGGGCCTGGTCCAGATCTCAAGGTCGCATTTCCAGAGGGCAGACTTGAGGGGTTAGGTGACAAAGGGCAGCCTTGTTGTCACTCACTAGAAAGAGGTGAACCCCCAGGTCAGTGTTTCTCTCCGGAGACACTGACAATTGGTGCGCAGGGTCTGAGACCCTTTCTTTTACTCTCGGGGACTGAGAACACAGCAAGAGAAGCATACGGGCCCTCCAGCTCCTGCATGTACCTTGAGCGATAAAGCGTTTGTCTCCTGTCCAGAAGTCTTGTTTCTCTGTGACACTGTATATGCTAGGCTAGCTTTTCAGTTTGCATGCAGTGTAAAATTTCACTTTCTCACCTTTTTCACAATTATTGACAGCCACACCTCCTTGCGGTGGCAAAAAATATATATTGTTATTATGTTTTAATTCAGGAAGGAACATCTTTGAACTGATAGAGGATGATCAATTCACAAAAAGAATTTCTGAAGAGCACATAGTAGGACCTGAAAAAAGATAGTAGAACAAAGCAGAGACTTTGGGATGAGATAATGTGTTTATAAAAAAAAAAAAGTTAACATTTGGGAAGGGTCATAATGTGGAAATATCTCAGGGTATACATAGTAGGGTTGCGACATGGTTCAGACAGGGCAAACTGTTCAGTTGGATGCACAGTAGGGTTTCCAGCTCCATAAACGGTAGGACAGATCGCAGCCCTCCCGCAACCCCATGCCAGGCTATCACCGCCATTGACGGATGTAAATCCCTTTGAGGTGAAGTGCCCAGAAGAGTCATGGGTGAGAGGCAGCTGTTTCTAAGGAAGGGCAGTTTTCATTTGCTGGTTTTGAAGATGGAAGGTGAGTGTGAATCACCTCTAGAGACTAGAAAAGGGGACATTCTCCACTGGAGACCCAGGAAAGGGTCCAGCAGCCACAGCTACTCCTGGATTACAGCCCCTGGTGACTGGTGTCGCGTTTCTAAATTGAAGCACTGCAAAATAATACATGTATGTTTTTTTGGTTTTTTGTTTTTTAAGAGTAATGAGCATTCGTTAGGCAGCAACATCCACTAAGTACAAGTAAAAAAGTAGATAAAGCATGCGATCAATCGTTCATACCTATGAAGAAACAAGATTATCTCCTCCAAAATTTATTTTAGAGATAGGAACTTTAAAATGATTGCTAGTGGGAACAAAAGTAAAGATACTCTATAAATCCACTTAATATCCTTACTCTAAGCTATTTACAAATTGACAAATTTAACCTACAGTCAGAAAAGGAATAAATATGGTTAGGTTAGTTCAAGGAATGTATCACAGAAAAAGACAAATAAATACCGTTGTGGGATGTCTTCTAAAATAAGAATACAGACACAATTTTCAAATTAGCATGAGTAGCATAAAAATGGTAACTAAGCTTTCGATGATAAGTAGAATGGACTGGTCTACAGCAGTAGACTACTCCACAGGAAACAATGATCTCTCTCGTGCTAGAAAGAAAAGCCAGACGAATTATGAAATCAGAGGTTTAAAGGCATCAGAAAACCTCAGAAGAGACAAAGACTGACGGAAATAAAATTCCACAGAAGTATCTTTTATCCTCATCATTTACCAAGTCAGACTCCAAGGCTGGAGTCTGAGAACTTAGGCTTGGCTGAGGATAAAAGGTGCCACTGGAAGACAGAAATGAAAAAATAAAATGGTAGATGTTAATTCAGTGAAATATGTAATTGTAATAAATAAAAAATAAAAAATAAAAGCAAAGAAACATTCGACTCTCTAGACATAAGGCAGGAGATTACTAAACAAACCATTATTCGAATGAGATATCATAATGTAATTATATATTTTAAATTGAATAATAATGAGAAATGTAGCAAAACTTGTGGGAGCCAGAAAATGTAGTGATCAGAGTGTGAATTTATAGAAGCGTGTATTTGAAAAGAAATTATAACATTAAATAAATCAGTGATTTAAATGTCCAGTTGAAGAAACTGAAAAGAATGAATCGAACTTAAAAATTAAGTAGGTAACGGGAAATGATAAATATAAAAACAGGAACATTTTAATTGCATAAAAAATGTGTTAAACAGAGAAAAATTAATAATTGAAAAGTAGGCCCTTTGAAAAAACTGATAAAATTGTTGGACTCCTGGCAAAACTATTAAAGAAAAAAATGTAGAAAAACACAATGACTAATATCATGAATACAAAAAATGTAATATGTTAAAAAGACAACAAGAGTATACGATGAACAGTGAATAACATAGTTTTTCAAAAATAAATGCAACTTTCCAAACATGAAATAAAAATAAGTAAAAATGCCAAGCAATCTAATATCAATGAAAGAAATCAATTCATTATTAAAAGTTTTCCTGCAAATAAAATTATAGCCCCAGATTACATATTTTGTCAGTTCTTCCGATAATACATAAGAGAAATATCTTCAATCTTACACTCTTAACAAAAACTAGAACCATAAGTACATGTTTTTCCCCTTAGTGACCTGATCTGCATCACGGGGTACAATTGTGGGGACGTTGGTGGTTTCCTATGCAGTTTATTCACATATATTTTCAGAGAGGGAACAAAATTAAGAATCCTTGTCACTTCAGAGAGACTGTTTTAAGAGGAAGTGTGAATTGTGTTTAATTTTAGTTACAATATTGAACAAATAATCTTTTTATTTACTTTTATTTTAAAGTTGTGTATTATGTATGCATGTTAATCACGTATTATATAATTCATACTATCCCTATGAAGAATGTAATCCTATGATTTGTCTCTTTTATGTAGAAATATTGTGTCACGGAGGGCTAATTTAGTCAAGGTTATCTGTCTTTTTATTTAACATTTATTTAGTCTCTCAATGGCATTTTTGTAATATTTGCACATGGGTCTTATATGGTAAATAAATCGGTCCTGTTTTTTAAAATACTTTTATACTACTATTAATAAGATTCTTAATTTTTAATCTGCTTTTCCATATATACTACAAAGGGTATAATTTTTACTCTTCATTTTGTCATTTTCCAATGGAATTGTGTTTGTGGTTTGTTTTTTTGAGTTCCAATGTGTTTCAGCAGATTTGCTTGAATTTTCAGTTACAAAATATTTCCTCTAGCAAATAATGATAATGGTGCTTGTTCAATTTTGTTGAGTACATTTAATTACTTTTTTCTACCCTTTTGGAATGGCTAAAATCCAAAGGGGGGAAAAAATTGTTCTGTAGCAGTGATGAGAATAAATAACCTTCTTAAAGCTTTTAATGATGAAGACTACAGTGCGACAGCATTTTTTGTGATAGTTGCTATTGACAAAATACCATACTAAGAAAGTAAAATGCTGTTATTATTTTTCATATTGACTTTTTATGAGACATTAAATTTTCAAATACTTTCTATACATAGTAAACTGAAACTATCTATTTTAAATTTATTAATAGGTTAATGCTGTATGATTACTCATGTCATGTTTTAATAATTTTATCACCACCTGTTAAATTTAAATATACAGAATCCTTCATCATCGTGTGTGTATCTGTCACCACTGAGGGCCGCCATGTCCTTTCTGTGATTCTGTTTTTCATCTGTGGCCATCAGGACTATGCTGGTCTTACAAAACGAATCTAGAAAAATTTTTAGTTTCTGTGTCCACAAAAATCTAAAAAATATCAACTAAAGTTTACCATGATAGAAATTATCTGTTCATGAAAAGCTTTAATATTTTTCTAGCCCATGTCATCATCTGGCCAGTACTTTTCTGAGACAGTTTTATAACTATGTTTTGTTTGTCTATTCAATTTTTCCAACATCTTGAGATAAATTTAGGAATTATTAGTTTCTATGATGACTTACTACAGAAAAGCAAATTCTAAAAGCATAGCAATGTACAAAGTAAAATTTTGTTAAGTCTCAGTTAATTGAGATTATTGCAATATGTTCTATTTTTTCCTTCCTTTAATGTTTTGAAGTTTTCCCATTTTATTTATTTATTTTAAAATAGTCTTTGATTTGATCATTAATTGCCACCAACTTTCCGTTTTCTAATTTTTTTAAGTTTACTGTCATTTTTCTCATTTTCCAAAGTTTATTTTATTTTTGAGTTTCAAATCCTCTTAATTAAACCTTCAATTCCCATTTTCTTTATTTTTTAACCATGAAAGCCATTTGCATTATAAATATTCCTTTTTATATGTCTTGGGTTGAATATCATTTTCCACATTTCACACTAATTTATCCCCTGAATATCAAGGGCTATGTTAGTTTACCATGGCATTAAATAAGCTGCGTTACAGTTAGTTTTTGCCAACAACCATGCCTTGAAGACTCCAGCTTTTTGTATTTCTGATCTTACCCTACACACCGCTCTTTCATGTAGTACATTCTGCTTCTTGTTCCCTTGAAACTATTCTGTTACCTGAAGCTACAATCTTCTAAGTGGATGTGGAAAATGAGATAGAGTTTCTTGGCAAGAAACTCTGTGGGAGATAAATTCAAAGCTTTCTGCTTCATTTTCAGGTCTAATTCTCTGATACAAAGTTGGAGGATGGGCATGGGGAAGAAGGCACATGTTGTTTTCCTCTCCAGTCAAATTTTTTTTTCCCAAACAGTTAGGGTTGAGCTAGGTATCAAATATCACGTTCAGTGGCCCATTCTTTGTAATTGGTGGTTATTCTTCATGAGATCCAGTGCCTCATTGAATGATGGCATTTCAATGCTATTTCAACACTTGCTCTTTTTTGTATGTGGGTGCTAATTTTAACAAATAGATTGAAAAAGATGAATCGGTGCCACATAACTAACAAAAATTGCATTCCAAATATCTTCGGGATAGCTTGTTTGCAAATCTCACTGTATACATTGAGACACAATTTTTGCTGGAGTTTGTGATATTGGGTATCATTTTAATATCTTTCTGATTTCCTATTTGAGAAAGATCTTGGATTGGTCAAAGAGACAGAAGTCTTAATGAACAATATTGGCTATACTTGACTGGACTGTGGAGACGGATAAATTCCTGGAACATAACTTTTTGAATACATACAATGGTGTACAGGCAAATTGTTTAAATTTTATATACTTTTAAGTTTAAAATTTATGTGTACTTAAATTTATATATATTTATTATAAATATTATTAACATAAAGGATATATAAAATACTTCCGATCATTCCAATTATCCATTTGATTTTCACAGAATGCTTTCATTGACTGCCAGGCTCTTATATCTGTACCAAAATTATGGTTGAAATTGACACAAAACTGTAGTTCTGACATGAATGTTGGTCAATGCTTTTTTCATACATTAATGAAAAAGATGACAGTAAAATAATGAAGACATGCATATGTTATTTGTCATTGAAAGGAGTTGGTAAACTGGATATTAGTTTTCTAATATGAAAATACCATTGTGCTATCTATGACATAATGACTACAGACATATCACGCTCTTAAGCTATTTCTACGTAATTACATTTTCCTATCATTTTTTAAGACTGTACAGTCGACAAAACTATACATCAAGCCCTGATTTAAAGAATGTTCTGATTTCCATGGTGCATCCATTCCTCCCATGGCTAACTTCAAGCCACCAACCTGCTATGCAGTAGCATGTTGTTGTGTGTTGTTTCCACCACACAGATTCAAGAGACATGTATAACTTCGACAGCATAGATAATACTAAAATATAACATGCCTAGAATAAAATAGTTTGAATAGTATGAATTTGTTTTCGATATCGTTTAGTCAATTATGTTTCTTATTTTATTTCAACAATGGCTGTGTTTAAAAGTAGCTCATATCCTTCCTGAAAATGTAACCGTTCTTACATGAGCCCACCTGAAGTCGGCCACACACATCATGGATTCCACAGCTGTCCTGACATCTCAGCTCAAGTACTAATCACAGCCCCCACCGTCCAGTGGTGCATCACTAAGTGCTCTGGAAAGCGGCCAAGGACTTCGGTAAAGTAATTCGTGATAAGACTAAAATGTAGCTTCTTCTATCATTTTGCATTTATAAAGGAAATATTAACCCAAGTGTTGAAGAGCAAGCATTCGGGGAACAATTTTGAATAGCAACTTCCCTGTGTCCAGGAGATACCTAAGCCAATGAACTCTTCTTTATTTTTTTAATCTTCCGGACAGTTTGCCAGACAGAGAAAACAAAGAACGAGCGTTATTAAGAAACAAATGATCAGCTTTATCATCACACAGGCATGTCTCTTTCCCATAAACGCAAAATAACAAGCGAGAAAAGCAATGTTCCACTACGCTGAATAAACAAATGGAGTTTAACACATAGATAGATAGATAGATAGATAGATAGATAGATAGATAGATAGACAGACAGACAGACAGACAGACAGATAGATAGACAGACATAATATCCCAGTCAGCCAAGAGTATATACAGGAATTATGAATATAAAAATGTTGGAGAATTTCAAATAATATTCCAGTATTTGACATAAACTCTTCTCTTTCTTCCCTTTTCTCAATCAGTTGTTATAATATGATTATGCAAAACTGAGCAATGATTTATCAATTAAATGTAAGTCACATCTCAAGAAACTAATGTGATTACAATATGTTACAGAAGAATCGTACATATGGGTTTCCTCCAGTGGTTCATGAACCGAGTGAAATAAATCTCAATGTACACCAATTTATCGATGCAGGGATTGGAGTGCTCACCGTACGGATACGTGGGTCAAGTACTTCTTCTAATCTATGTACGTCATCAACATAGTCCTAGACATATATTCGAATATAACCAATAAAACGACCTATCATTTTCTTACATGCAACCATTTTGAGTGAATCTGAATTCAGGAACGTTTAGTGCCTTTTTTTATCCTAGATGGTGAATAAAAATCGAACTTAGCTTTAACTTACTGATCCAGAAAGGTCTCTATCAAATTAAAATTGGACTAAGGCATGTATATTTTACAAATGTCCTACCTAAAGAGACACAGTTGTTTTTTTCTTTTAATTTGACCTAATTTTCTATTAAAAACAGTATCATTCTCTTTCTCTATCAATAAATTTATGATTAACCTATGGTCGTGAAGGAGAGTATTATTTCTGCCTTAGGGCAAATTTCTTAATTAAATATGTGTATTTTAGATCTATAATACAAATTGCACGGACTCCATATACTTTGTCTTTGTGATAGTAAATTAAATGTCATGAAGAAGAATATCTTTCCTACTATATTCCCACTATAATGTATCTTTCAATACCATATTTCTTATAAGACATATCTGTCAAATATTTAAATTGGATTATTAATTTATTCTTATAGCTCAGGGGCAGAGTTTAAATTTATATGCAAATGTCACAACTTCTAAAGGTCTGAATTCATCTAGTTTGTTGAAGTGGGACTTTGTATCGAAGATAGTATGCATATAATCTCCTGGGATAAGAATGACATTCTCCAGGTATCTTTAGTATAATAACTGAACAGAAACATTTGAATACTCATAAATGTGTAAGAGCTTTTTTAGAATTCCATAAATATTTTATACAAGAGAGCCTTATAATATGTGTTATCATTCACTTTCAAGTTGATATCATTAAATATCAAGATTAAGCCAAATAAATATCCTTTTGAACTGATTGTCAAGCACTAATAAAACTAAAATTATTAAATGTGCATAAAATAACATGCAAAGGAATAAAGTATTTTCACACAATTCCTGGTTAGGAAAAATTTATGTACAAGTTGGTTCATTCTTATTTTGAAATAGCACCAAACATGATAATCGTGCACCCCGAGTTAACCTATTTTCTATAGCAGCTATTTATGGAAACATACTCTTCATTTAACACTTAATCAACCTTTTAGGTGTTCGAGAAGACAGAGATGTTTAATGCATCTTTTTTCCCAACCTTAACATGACCACACTCTGTTATTAAATCATCCCTAATGGTTGTTTTTCAGGGTAAGTGCATCCGAATTTTTTTTACATATAATAAATTTTTTCTGCAGATCAAGCTTCCTCAACCAATGGGCTATGAAAGCACCTAGGACAGGCCCTTGATCTTATTTATCATCATAACTCTGTCTCTTATAACTCACACTGTCCTCTACATGTATAGTAGACACTCAGTAAATGTTTGTAGAATGAAAGTTTTCCAAATCAAAATGAATCCATCGCTAAGCCCCTGTCACGTACCGGGCAAAGATTCAGAGGTCAACACGACATATCCGGGTCCCAGTGGAGGTCCAGGAGGGAAAGGCACCTTATTCCGAGGTAGTGGGGAATAACTTTAGCAATGAATGGTAAGGTGGGGTTTACGATAAAATCGTGCGAGAGAAATTGAGGCAGATAAATTAAAATATTTAATGGCCTGGAAATGTGACATAGACAGTAATTTCCCAAGAACCGCAGTAGTTCATTATTTCAAGAAATCTAAACTCAAGGGGAATTTATTTGGGTGCACATGTGAGTGTGTCGCGGAAACGTCAGCGGGTCTCACAGCATGCATTGAATAATCCATCTACGTCCACTGCTATAAACGCCACCTTGTTTTTGCACCTAATTCTATATGTGGTTGGTCCTATATTTTGGATTTTGTAGTCAATTCTGTCTATTCCCCTACTATTACACGGATATTAATTCCTGCGCCTTTACAATTAATTTGACTAGAAGGTAGGGCGAAGCACCTTTATTATCTTCCGTTTTCAATGGTTTGCTGAGTGAAAAGCTGGGGCAACGGATTTGGATTTGAAGAGAAGGAAAAGCTCTGGAGTGGCTTCTGTAAGACGTGAAAGGAGCGTCTAGGTAAGCTCACATAACAAACACCATCGCAGGTGAGGACTGAGGGCCCGGATAGCCCGCCGTCCATCCCGAAATGCTCATGACTTGCGTTACGTGGTTTGCTCCCTTGGCCCTCCGTAAATCACACTATTCTGATTACTGCTTCGACCCAGAAGTCCAGGTGCATAAGCTCGAAACGCAGATGGCGCGGGCACCCAACTCCGGGTGGCGGAAGTTGTGAACGTGGCAGGAAAGCAGCCGGATCATCGTACCAAAACTTCACGGCAGGGAAAATGAGGTCGGAGTTGGGATGTTGTGCTTGGCAAATAGGAAACACCTGTGTTTGCAAAGTAGAAAAATCTTGGCGTAAGAAAGTTGGAAGGAGGAGTGATGATGCGAAGAAACCGAATATTCCAGAATCCGTTTTTAGTTAGGGCTATGCCTAGTGAGGTTTTTTTTGTTTTGTTTTTGTTTTTGTTTATTTTGTCCTTTGAGTTAAACAGGTCTCAGATATCTGAAGTCGCAACGTTACAAGTCTTTTCTTCAAAAATGGCAAATAACTGCGCTATGGTGAGAAATTTGGGTCTGAAACATAAGATGGTCTTTTTTTCCGTCCCCAGGGACCGGGATCCCCAAGCTATTCCTGCTGGATGCCGTGAAGTCACCGAGACGGATTATTTGAATGGCCGCACATGCACTTAATATAGACGGATATCAGGTATGTTTCTGTATCATGTGATCCTTTCTTCGTGCCATGCTAAGTGGGGATGACGTCATCACACATCTTAAATACATCCTACAAAATCTGCACCACTGATGTCTAAATTAAGCAGGCGCGCTATTGTCCTGCCCTGCAGTTTGCACCCTCGTCTAATGAGAGGGCCGACGCAGGTGCGTTCGGGTGCCGGTGGCCGCCACGCACGCTGCGCCTGGCGAGGGACCTGGGACTGAGAGTTCACTGACGCGCAGACCCCGGGGGACCACAGGCTCTCAGGCGCTGGCACTGAGACCCTCCCTGACGCCGGGTTCTGTGCTGCTCGTCATTCCCGCCATCAGTCCCGGGGGCCGAGATGGCACAGGTTTGGCCCTCGGGGTTTGCTATATTCGTGTGACATCATTCCGACCCTTTCCCTTTGATTGTCCCCTTGATGCTGCTGTTTATGGTTTGCGGGGCAGAAGGACTGAGAGAGAGAGAGAGACAGAGAGACAGAGAGACAGAGAGACACACAGAGACCTGAGACACAGAGACACAGAGAGAGAGACAGAGAGAAGACAGAGAGACAGACAGAGACAGAGACAGACAGAGAGAGACAGAGAGACAGAGAGACAGAGAGACAGACAGAGAGACAGAGAGAGAGAACGTTGCTTTCACTGGGCGATCCCGGCTGAGGATGCAAGAACTGTAAGGAAAAACAGTCTTTCTGACTTCCTCAGCTTAGAAACTGGACAAGTTTTAATCAGAATTTTTTTTAAATGTGTTATCATTTGTTAAGCAAATATGAAACCTATTCTGAGCACAACCTTTTTTCTTGGGCCTCCAGGCTAAAGGCTGACTCTGCATCCAAGAGTTTTTCTTATCCATAGACTTTGGATTTGCCCCGTGGACTTGCTGACGTTCTAAGAACTGGGAGTTAATGCATACATAAACGTGCCCGGATAACTACCTTGACCTTCTGTAGAAATACAGGCCTATTGCAAGGGAGAAACGGACAGAATTTTCTCTTAGAAAACTGAAAATGCTATCTCTTTATTAAATTCAGTTTGCCCATGAGTTTATTGGACATTTTTATCATTTCCTTATGAATTGCCTCCTTTTTTTTTTTACTAATTTATAAATATTCTTTTAAAATTAAAATTATTATTAATGTTTTC
This sequence comes from Pteropus medius, assembly GCF_902729225.1. Lineage (NCBI taxonomy): Eukaryota > Metazoa > Chordata > Mammalia > Chiroptera > Pteropodidae > Pteropus > Pteropus medius. The sequence goes on along the minus strand of NW_024342467.1, from coordinate 24,250,538 downwards.
CGGTATGTTTTTTTCCATTTCAAAATACCATGACACGTTTAGTAAGATTTTAAATAAAATAATTTTTTAAAGTTTGCAGGCTTCTTTCACTCAGAAATTTCAAATTAACTTTGCGAACCATTGAGATCAAAGGCAGTGAATACTCAGAACGGATCAAAGACCTAAACTTGAGGGCTAAAACTGTAAAACTCCTAGACGAAAACATGAGAGAGAAAGTTCCTGGCATGAGATCTGGCCATGATTTTGAGTCCGGACCCCTAAAGCACAGGTACTCCAGGAATATAGTAGTGCTTTTGGTTTACTGTTTGCCCAGGCAGAGTCAGTTCTAGTGGCTTCTACCTGACCTTTCTTATCATATTCAGAAATGATAGCGGAACTGCTGCCACTCAGCGGGGATCTTTAAATGTAATCGGGATCACGGGATCCGAGATGGCGGGGCCGCAGGGGACACTTAATCACCCAGGGCGGGTGGGCGCGGCTGCCTTGGTGGACCGCAGAGCCATCAGGCGGAGAGATTTACAGAGACCTGCGGTGTTGCTTAGTAACCCAGTGCCCCTGGGAGTAGCACACGGGCACTCTGCCGAATTCTTACTTGATCCGCATAAGCTACAGAGTTCTAGGTCAAAGGAACAAAACCCGAATTTCCAAAACCCGGAATTTGGGCCCCCAGTAACTAACTCCCCAGACCTGAACCAGTGTCCAGACCCAGAAGCGCTGGAATGAAAGGGAGGCGGGGTCCCCTTGCGAAAGGACCGCCACCACGCTGCCAATTCATAGTCTTACTCTCTCTCCCAGCGTCCCCCAAAAGGACCTATGGCCTCTCCCAGGAGACTGTGTGTTGGGAATAAGAGGCTCTTTTGGAGATCAGCGGACACCGGTTTCATCGGGATCCGCCTATACGTCCCCAAGCCAGTTCTGAGCACCCCGTTTCTTCCCAGTCAATGCCTTCTCGTTAACAGCAGACACTCTGAGAGGCTAGTAATTCTATTTCCATTTTAGGTCTGCCTCTCACAGGATGACGCTCCCTTTCCCCTCCTGACGGGGTGTCGTCAAAGGAGACTGGCTGGAGCTGCCAGCACCGATCTGTGGGGACATTCCCCAGTTAACGCAATGTGTCAGTTTTCTGGAATTCATTTCGTGCCTCCCCGGCTATGCTACTGATAAATAATTTTAAACATTTCTTTTTAGAAATCCGACTTGAAAATTAAATACATGTGTGTGGTTTTTATCTCCGTATAGATTAAAACTAAATAAACTATTTTGCAACATGAGCGGGTTAAGAAACATGACATTATTTTTTCCCACAGTCATTCAGCTTGAGACTTCCAACTGTTTAATTCTCTGTGGTTCCAACAGTAATTCAAGTCCTCGTTACAACCTAAGCTGAGCAGTTTGCCCTACATTAATAAAAATATAATAATAATGATAGCATTTAAGAATGGACAACCATGAAATTAACTTTGAATTGTTCCTATGAAAGATAGATTAAGATGTTGTATTCATTGGAGAAGTAAAAATAATGACCGTTAATTATCTTAGATGTTTTACATATGCTTGTAGTGTATTTTCAAATTGACGGTAATATAGAAAAATATTTTCGAGGTTTTATTGTATTAAAATTAAGTATTAAAAATATTCTAGAAATGTAAAGGATTGTTCTATACGTTGATATTTGCTGGTTTTGAATTGAAATATCAGTACAAACTACTTGTTTAAGATGGTATCTGAGTCTTTAGCTTACCTTTTCTCAATTTTCTACAAAATCACTTTAAAATTTAGGGGACGGACAGATGAAAAACCATAGCAGCAAAACAAAGCAGCAATCAAGTCATAAACCATAAACAAATTTCCCATAAACACGTCACAGTCAACTGAAAATAAACCACAGGCTCCAACCAATGTGACACGGTTCTTTAGCATTGAGCAATGAGCACAAAGAACACATTTTTTTAATTCCTCACCTAAACTTCACCAGCATTTCCTGCCTCTAAGTTCAGAAATCAGGGTATGTTCCATCCAGAAAACCGGAAAATAGGCTTGGGTCTCTCTACTGGATGAATTTTTTTTTTTTTTTTTGAGTATCCACTCACTCTTAAAATACTTTCCCGCTCGACCTCATGCAAAATTTAAAATCTTTCTAAGACATTAAAAATAAAACTATTGTATCACTCTTTGAAATCTTTCCAGAAGAATCTGAATAGTACAGTGATTTCCTACCCTCTATACCGTACATGCATTTCCTTATAAGTCAGAAATTTTTACATTTTATCTTTTCTCCTTGAATATAATTCCATTACATTTTCCCCACAGAATTGTATCTTAATATATTTTATACTTGAAATTATTTTAATAATCATTTCATCATGTCTCTCCTAAAAAGTTATATATGAAAATAGATTTTTTAAAAAGTCTCTATAACTGTATTTTTCCAAGTTAATAGTCAGCATCGATTTATGACAATGACTGGTGTTAAAAGTTGATCAAACTATGGAAATGTATTATAAATTTTAATAAATTTAAACACAAAAATGGAAGCATCATTTAATTTCATCTGCACGTCTAAATGAGCAAAACCGTGATTTATTTTAAATTCTGTTCCTGCGTCCCTGAAGAAGCACTACTTGCTGCCTGAATGAGTCAAAGGTCAGCATCGTTGCTATAGATACAGGTGCTGTCACTACGTCCTCACAAATTACCAAACGGGCGAGGAGTCTTGTCATTTGATTCTTTGAGTTCATTCTGAGTCATGTGCCAAAAATGACACACTGGTCTCTCACCAGTCATGACTTCTAGTGATCAGAAAGCTGGCAGCTTGATTGGTCCCTTCTTCAACGTTATCGAAAGCAAAAAAGAAAAGAAACTGATTCAAGAGTATTGATTCTACACAGTCATTTAGAATTATTCTGTAAAGTAGGAGGAAGGCGATAGAGAGAAGGAACACCTTGACCTTAACGAAGACTTATTCCCAGAAGGATTATTTTTAGAAAAAAACATATACTGATGTCGAGAATCTGGAAACGCTTTTTATGTATATATAATATCTATGGAGCACAGTTTGAACGCTGCTGCTGGAGAGCTTCTGAAATAATGGAACTAGACTACAAGACTCATCATGGATAGATCTCAAAAAAAAGTATGTTTTTGTCAGATTACAAGATCTGAATGCAATGTACTGGCATACGATTTAGAAATTTTCAAAACAGACAGTACATTATTACACACAGAGATACACACATATACACAAGTGATATAAAATTATGTTACATATGAGGTAACATTATAAAAGTATGGAAGTGAAGGGTACTTAGAAGTTTCAGGAATTTGATTAGCTAAATGGAAATATGGTCTGAATTATGAAGAAAGTGCAAAAAGAAGGAAAGAAAGATGGAAGAAAAAAGGAAGGAAGAAGTCAGAAGGAAGGAAGGAAGGAAAGGAAGGAAGGAAGGAAGGAAGGAAGGAAGGAAGGAAGGAAGGACAGATTAAATCGCAGAAGGGGGATTGACTCTAAAATATTCTCAACAGATAAATGTAAAAATTACTTATGACATTCTAAGAAAAAAATAAAGGATACATATTACACAGAAGATACATTAGATATGTTCAAAAAGATAGAAGGCAATGATAAGATAAATGTTTTACTGGATGTGAAGGTTAAGGCTAATATTAATACGTGTCACACTACGTGTTCGTAAAGAAGTAGAAAATTCAAAGATAATCAAAATGAAAAAGAATGTGTTCCCTTTTTTGTTTGAAATAGCAGCTTCACAGATGACCAAGGAACACAGATGACCAAAGATCTTTTCCATGTAAATAGGATAATACATACATAGAATTATCCTATGAAATAATTCCATTGTCATGTACAATCTTAATACTTTCTACTGATTCTACATTTAATTGTTGTAACAGTATTTTTATCTGTATTTCAAAGCATTATATTTAATAGTATATGTACAAAATACTTAGTCATTTGTACTATGCTCAAAACTGGATAGGAACCGAACAAAAATATTTTAGTAAGAAAAATATAGCAGAGGAGTTATAACTCTGACCTTCAGAAAATCTGGAGAGATTCTCGAAGGCTCATTCCCTTAAAAGCATCTGAGAAGATGGGTTTCCTGACTAATTCTTGTTCCCTGCTGTGTCTGTGTACTACTAACTACTTTTCCCAGAATAAAAACAATCACTAGGGTTATTGGTTATGCTAGGCTGGTAGAAATAAGGCCGTTAAAGATAACCAACTGTTTCTTTGTGTTTCTGTGAGTAGGAGGGGTGGGTCTCCAGCATCAGCTTTTGGGTGGATTAAATCCTTTAAGGCTCATTTCATAAGCAGGACAGAAGAACTATTATCAAAAAATTTGTAAACGTAAATGAACAGCTGGTTACACATTTTCAGTCTGATCACTCTTCAGGTTTACTAAGTGTGGGAGGAACTCGAGGTTGAGACTGTGAACTAACCGTAGACAGTGAGACCCATGCAGGTGGTTTCGTGGATGGCCTCGGTGATCAGGAAGCAGAGGCACACGTCCCCCCTGGAACCGGCTGTCATGTATGTCATTGAGGAAGTCTCTTATGTTATTTCCACACTCGACTAGTTCCTCATATCATAAAACAAGAAATACATTCATACATACATACATAATACATACATACATACATACATACATACATACATACATACATATATAAATAAATAAACCAGCCAGAAACTGTGGGTATCAGCTGAGTCTACCTTAGAGAACAGAAAACAGCTCTGATGTTAAAAAACCACTTTTCAGATGCTGTCAGTGTTCAGAGGGGACTCTTTCAGCTCTTGAAATTTTTTATTTTACAATAAGCATCCAAGAGTGTGACTGTCTAGAACCTCCTTCTACGATGCGGGTTCCATGTGAGGTTCATTCACAGACTACAAAATAACTTCGCGTGCATCATCGTGGCGACTTTACTGTGCACCTTTTCGGTGGTACGAACTCTGTCAAGTTTCTGGGATTATAATTAAGCCAATATGCCATATCTACATAAAAATGCAGTGCAGCAATAAATTTTGCCATTATGACCATAACTGTGCATTGCTTTGTACACATTCGACCTCAAATCAATTTTATCTTGTGAGAAATTTCTGAGATTGATTTCTCCATCACATAACATCATGTATTGAAAAGGAGGAACAATTCGAAAAGGAACGATAAAGCATTTTAATGTATTTATTGTTTTATTTGGGGTCGTTCTTTCATTCATTAATCACGCCAGCTGGTAGAGGGGTGAGTACGTGCCGATCCGCTGAAATGGCTCGGCGAAACGTAAAGCAGTTGGTAGAGAGAAAAAGAGGTCGGACACAGATGAAATGAAAGAATCGTTGTCACGCCTGTTTATTCTTCCTAAAGTCCAGAGTGGTGACTTCATTTGCAAACCTGGCTTGAAAATTCCAGAGAATATATTGTTTAGTTGGACGTCTAACCTCAGGAAAAATAACAATTAATAACCAATCTTATAGAAAAGTGAAATGTGGTCCAAGGTATGGCTGAGCTACAAAGTCCGTAAGCACCCACAGGACTAACCCTCCCGCAGAGATCGTTAAGATGAGCAGAGGAAACACCGCATCCGTGTGCCAATTTCCTTGCTCCGACGACTGCCCTACGGTCACCAGGAGACCAGGGGTCAAAGGTATGTGTGAAGTTTCTGGACCTGCAACATCTCTTTAATGTCTAAAGTTATTTCAAAATATAAGTTCTTTTTTTTTTTTCCTTTTTTCAGTCTGGTCGCCTAGAGTCAGAGATGTTATTTTCTCTTCCCAGTGTCTAACTTTGGGTTATTCTCAAGAAATGTCTGATTTCTCCTCCGGGTTCTTAAAACCTCCATTGGCTCGGCAGTTGTTATCTCTTCTGTGGTCGATACAGCCTTCTTAAAAACGGAATAAGGATTCATAACTTTGAAATTCCTCTTTAAAAGAAAAAAAATTCACTAGATTGCAAGCTCCATATGGTAGCTGCTGGTAGACACGGTTACACCGCAGGCGTGTCTGTGCCTGTTAGGATGCTGGTGATTTGTTTACCTAGATGTGCCGCAGGTATCTAAGTAAATGGAAACACTTAAAACAGGACTTTCACGGAGAGCTGTGCTTCTGCAGGGCGGGGAGGAAGCCTCTCTCGTCTCTCCGCACGCTGCTGTGTGGTGCTGTACTTTGAGCAGACGATCGCCTACTTCTTGTATTAAAATCAACTGAATTGAACAACTATTATCTCAAATCATGTCTATGGTGAGAATCCAATCTACGAGCTCCTTTAATATAAAGCTAATTCAGTCCCTCGAATGCCGCCATAACTTTTATTTTTTTGTGGTAAACTTATTTTTTTGTCCGTTGGAGTATTACACGTTAACTGTAGAAAATTTAGAAAAATTATGATGAAAATTAAACTCAATAACTCTATCACCTAAAGTTTAGCGTATTTAATATTTTTCTTTGTTTCTTATACTTCTTCTTTGACTGGATAGTTTGCAAAATGTGGGGAGTTCTTTAGCTTGTATAAGAGGATTTATCTTCAATTATTGCTGATGTATAGTACCGCTTCACATACTAGCATCCATGTATGACTTTTATTCTACTTCTATAATGTTTCCCTTAAAAAATATTTCATATACAATAATTCCTTTATACCTAGAACCCCTAAGCTGTCAAATTCAAGTCTCTCCATGAGTCAGCCCCCTTTACAGGTGAGGAAATCGAGACTTAGAAGAGAGATAGTGACTTGTCCACACTAGACAGTCATAAAAAGTGAAATCAGGATGCAGTGACAGAAGTGACATCAAGACTCATCAACGCCGGGCAACAGTTTCAGGATTATTTGTAGAAAGTGCGTTTTTCCTGCGTCTTTTAGTGCATTCGTGTAAAATTATCAAGAACGAGTAGGTATCGCTATTTCCTTAGACAAGAGTTTTCCTGGTTCATCTGCTACACAGCCCGCTGAGACTACAGCCCTACAGCCAAGACGAAGGAAGTCTACACACGCACGAGACACAGGGAAGCATGTTACTTAGCCGAACTCTTCATTGCTTAATCCACTGTAATTGAGGCTAATCACTCACCAAAGTCGTAGCGATGCGAAAGCAAATTAATTAGTCTAATATCTAAGTCCACAAGATTAAGATACACGCACTTTCAAAAGGATAAGTAGGCAGATGCCATTAAATAAATACACATGCGAATAAACAATGAATTTGAGCAGGGGGAGATATACAGAAAGTTAGAAAATTCAGGATTTAAAATTTAATTATAAAGGATGTACATATATTACTTTAAATAAAGAGCCTAGTCAAAAAAAAAAAAAAGTACGGGAAAGCATTCACACCTAAGAAACATTCACACACATACTTCGCTATGAAGTATAAAAACACCGTAAGAATCGATACTCATTTTCAGTCATTGGCCTCATCCCTGTCCGTCTGTCTATTATTCTGAAGAAAAATAAATAATTAAACGAATAATACAGCGATGGTAGCACTAACAACTTATGATGACAACTTCAGATCTGCACAAAGGAAATACAAAAATAACGAACTGATCCCTTACTTCACGCCTCCCCTTAACTATAAAAAGTATATTTCTTCTCCATCCATTTCAAGCCTCAAATATTTTTTTAAGCCAGCAATCTGCCAATTCTTACTCTTTTTCTTTATTTTGAATTTTGAAATGTTTCGCTCATATAGAAAAGTCCAACTGAGTGTATCATCACCAACTATTTGGCCATACTGAGATTTCATAATTATTTTGCAAATAATTGGTTCCGACTTCTCCTGTTAAATAAATGAAATCTTTATTATGTGAAATGCCAATGGACCCTTCCCCAATTCACTATTCTCTTTTCTCTCTAAAGTTAACAACTATTTAAAAAATTTAGTCTAGTTCTGTATTTTTGTATTTTATACAGTATATCATACAATTCTTCAAATTGTAGTTTCTAAGCTTTTAGGATGTACCTGCACTATTTTATATAGAACTATACCATGTATTTAAGATGTTCCCTACTGTTTCATTGTATGAAGCTATCATTCTGCGGTTATTCTGTTCGATGAAAAGTAAGGCTGTTTCCATTTTTCCTTATTCCAAACCATGGTGTAATGAAAATCCACCTTCTTGTCTCTTTAAGTATGTGTGAGACCCATTCCAGGAAAGACACAGGATATGAATTACTAGCTCATTGAATATGCTCATTCTCAACTTAAATAGATGGTTTTCAAGTTGCTCTCTAAATTGGTTTTATCAATTTTCATTACCACCAGCTCCGTGACGATCGGCTTCCTTCCATCGGAGCTACGATATATGTTACCATGAGACTTTTGAAAAGTTCGGCGGCTCAGTGCATGAAAAATGCATTTGCATTTACCTGATTATAATTGTGATTGACATGTTTTCACGTACTGCCGATGTGGGTTTTCTCTTGTGTGACTTGCTTTTTCACCTACTTTGCCACTTGTTGGGTGATATGCCTTTGAATCTAGGACTGATTCACATATTCTGGGATCTAATTTTTTGACGAGTATATGACTTGAAATTTTTTCTAAATTGTGTTCTTGCTTTAAAATTAATCCGTGTGGAAAAAATTAATCTACGTCTTTTGTCATATAAATGCTTTTTATATTTGTATATAATCATATTTATTAATATTTTCTTTTTATTTTTAAAAACTTTGTTAGTTTTATTTTTCAGATTTAAATGACTCATTTATCTAAAATTATTTTATAGGAGATAAACGAAGAATAGAAATGGATGTTTTTGGTCACATCGATACTCAGCTAACGAAGAATATTAAAGTGTCCTTGGAGTCACGGTCGATCCATGATGCCATCTCACGCAGACACCAAGTGCCTGTTTCTAAACTCAGAAGAATGTACCATGGGGTTTTAGGTCACCCTGCCCCAATGCGCACTGTTTTAATTATAGTAATTTTTGATACCTGAAAAGGCAGAGTCCGCCATCTTATTGTTTTGATTCAGATTAGCTATTCTTTCCCTTTGCTGTCGATTATATTTTCAAATTAGTTATTGCTGGTGTATGTTCGTCTTGAATTCAGCAAGTTCGTATCCAACAAAATTTCTGACTTCTAATTTTATGTCTGATCTTTCCTTGAAGTTTCCGCTCAATTATGTGTAAAGATATATACATATTTCTAATTAATCCTTTAGTATCACCCCACAAGCTTTGATAAGTATGACTTTATTGTGCAATTTATAAACATTTCCTCCTTTTACCCGATTCGTCGTTTAAGGCTGCCTTTCTAGCTGTCAAACACAAGAGTTTCTTTAGTCGGTTTTAATGAGGTACAATTTACAGAGAGTAAAATTTGCCCTTTTGAGATTACAGATTCATTGAGTGTTGCCAAGCATAATCATGAAACCATCACCATAAAAAAATACATAGCATCCTCATCCAAAAAAATTTCTTCGGACCTCTTTGTAGTCAATCTCCTGTGACCACCCCCATTTGGGGTTACCCTTAGTTTATTCTTCACAATATTTTTTGTTTTTAATTGTAATATGACTGTTTTTAGATCACAAAGGATAATTCTGTATTTTAAATGGTTTCCGAAAGTGAAGAAAACTTCCTTTGCGTTTTAACGTTAATCCCATAGGAATGAGGGTGCCCTGAGGACCCACACATTCATCTGAGGAAAAGCTCCATGGTCCCCTGCTTTGGACAGTTAGCTCGACACCAAGTTCTGTTTTGTTTTGTTTTTAAATCTTTGCTTTTATCTTTCCTTGAGGGATTTGGCCATCTTTTTTCCCCTGCCATTTGCCTTTGCAAATCCTGCGTCAGAGGGATACATGAAAAGACCCTATAACCAACACTATTTGAAGGAAGGTTTGCGAAACGAAAATTCCCAGTGCCAGAGGTAGCCACGTCTTCCGTTTGTTATCGACTTGCACGAATATTTCAGTTAATAGCCTGGTAGAAACTGGTGCAGTATAGTTACTGATCGTTTGCTTCTGGTTGTTTGAATTTGAGAAACGTAACCATCTTTGCCTAGTTTCCCCTTAAATCAGAGCCGGCAACATTAAAATAACCCTTAACATCGCCCATCGATCACCTTATATTCCCCTGGCCCACTTATCCCCCACTCAGTTGACCGCGTGAGGCTTCTCCCTTCCGTTCAAAAAACCTCATTGTTTCTCCCCATTGTCTCTCTGAGGTGATACTGTTTCTGTGATTCGCTGGAAGGGAAGAGGTAATCAGAGGATCATAAGTTTGGTTTGAAGTACCACAAAACCCAATTACTGTGGTTAAAACAGGAATTTATTTTTTTCCAGTAAAATAAAACAGGCAGAAGTAGATGGTTCGGCGTCAGCGCATCTTCTCAAAGATGCTGCCAAGGACTCAGTTTGAGCCCATGAATTTGTCCTCAGATCTCAAAATAATCACTGAGCGTCCAGATTTGCATCCATGCAGAGGGTGTGGAATCAATAAGTGTCCACAAGGACAAAGGGGAAAGGAATTTTATCTGGGGAATCTGGAAAAAGTGTCTTCCATTCCTCAACTGCTGCTCGCTCATGTGCTTTTGGTCTGCAGACTCACCGTGGGGACAGGACACAGCAGCCAGGCTCAACAGCTCCTCCTCGCCCTGGATGTCCCTTCAAGCGTCCTTCTGGGTCTGTCTGTGTGTCTAGAGCCATGTGTGTTGAGTTCTGGTTTCTGTAAGGTGTCCACACCACCGAGGTCAGAGGCAAAAGGAACCGACATGGGCTCACGAGTCCACCTCCATGAAGTTCCAGCTCGTGGTTGGACGGTCCACCCTGCTCTTGACCTCGCCCACTTTACATCCAGCTTTCCATCCCAGTGGCCTGCCCTGTGGGATTCGAGCTCCAGCATGAGACATGAACACCACCGCCTTAGACACTGTTTAACCAGCTCCCACAGTCACGCGAAACGACGATTCGAAATTGGCCTTTGTCTCTTTCTCTCTCTGTATGTACACATCGATCAGTAGCGATAATTCTACTTTTCTTTTTGAACCCTGAACGATACACAATTTCGAGATGGAAATTGATTAGTCATTTTTCTATAAAGCCACATTATAACTAACATAATTCTATATAGCTATATTTTTCAACGTGTCCTCAGCTTCCATTCAGTGTGAAGTTATTTAAATCACATTTTCATCTCCACCAAGGCGTTAATACTACTTTTTTTCAGGATGTTAAGAATTCCCGTGTCTCCAGTTCCAGTAACCACCGTGGCTTCTTATCTTCCTTGAGAGGGACTTGGAAAATTCCAAGAAGCCTGTCCCAAACCCAGGGTTCCCTGAGGTGCCCAGCCCTGCGTCCTCTTGCTTGAGTGTAAGGACTCTGCCACCAGACAAAACAGTTTCTCTCTAACCACAACCAGAAGAAAAATTATGGTATTTCACATAAATCTTCATTTAAAATATCCTCAATGTGGTCAACACAAAAAGCCTAAAGTATAGGTTAAAATTTTATACATGGACAAAAACTGATGGTTGAGAAATTTGGACATTGTTCTTGCCCCCAGCAAAACGAATTGTGACTTTCAGGTAATGGGACGTTCGCATTACGGTTTGACCTGAAGACTGCCTCTCCAGGCGGTGGCGTAGACGGATATGGATTGTTCTGAGCCGAGCAAGCATCAGAATAAGTGTTTTACCTGCTGTAAGTACTTCAAAGAATCGCAGTCATCTGGTCGTGTACATGCTCTGACGATTATTTTAAAAGAGAGTCATTACCACTGAGACAAAGCAAAATGAAGAATTCTCCAATGACATCCGTCAAGCTACGTGCCTCATCTGTAGCGTGCAGGCGAACAGTGATTCAGGCTACATTCACTGGTTAATTTCCTATTTTAAATGGGCAAAAATTAAATTGGAGAGAGGCGTAAAGCAAGCAATACAAATAATTGAAAGACTAGGCGATATGAGTAAGATTTGATTTAGTTGCCTGAAAAAAACAAGTGCCCAAGAGGTGAACCGGATGTGTCTATTGCTCTTCTCAAATAAATGAGAGAGGATGTTCATTATGTAGCGTCCGGAGGCAGAAATGATTTCTTTGGCAAGAACGTTGTTGGGCTACGCATTTATTTTATTTTCTACGTGAACTACAGCCCTTTGTAGAACCAGCGGTATAAATCAGAGAAGCAGAATACACGCACGCACACACAGGCACACGTGCGTGCACACAAGTACACATCGCTAGCCTCGGGACACAAAGGTCGAAGCATGGCTTGAGACCAGCCCACTAGAGCCCACGTGTACATCTGTAATATTTGGAAATCTTTTCCCTAAAGAAATATGGTCTCTGCGCATGAAACTCCAGGAAAGGGATGCGGGATAGAGGTGAAGGATCAGCCGTGTTTTCCTTTCGGAGACAATGGAATCATAATAGTTGTCCCCAAATAATTTTATGAACCGTATTCATTTCCTGTGGCTGCTACAACAAATTACCATGAACTTGGTGACTTAAAACAAAAGAAATGCTTTCTCTCATAGCCAGGGAGGGGGCAGCAGTCCAAAATGTGGACCACTGAGCTGCAGTCAGCCTGTCACCAAGACCTCACTCTCTCTGGGGGCCTTGCCACCTTCAGTTTCTGATGGTCTCAGGTGGCTACGTCATTCCAACCTTCAACGCCAATTTGGGTTTTGGCAAATGCATGATGACGTACATCTATCGGTATGGTATCTTACAGAAGAGTTTCACCGTCCCCAAAGTTTTCTGGGCTCTGCCTTTTAATTCCGGCCTTCCCAACCCCTGGCAACTTCCGATATTTCTACTAGCTTCACAGTTTTACCTATTTCAGAATATCAGGAAGTTAGATCCATACAGTATGCAGCCTTTTCAGATTGTCTGCTTTCATTCAGTAACACGCATTTAAGTTTCTTTCTTATCTTTTCATGGCTAGATAGCTCTTTTTTTGTGTGTGTGAAGAATAATATCCTAGTATATAGCTACACCATAATTTATTTATTTATTCACCTTTTGAAGGATATCTTGATTGCTTCTGAGTTTTGGCAGCTACAAATAAAGCTTCTCTAGACATTCATGTGCAGATTTGAAAAGATCAAGAGTTAATACACATCATTGCCCTATATGGGCAAATATCCAATGTAAATTTTTAAGAGTTTTCTCTAAAAGGTAAAATGTAATACAAAATTATCAGTCCTCTCTAATTATTTTTAGATGTATTTTATCTCGTACACATCCATTTTATATATAGGCATTTCTTCTTTTATTTTTCACATTTAAAACATAATTAGCTCTTATAATACCTGCCACACAAACATTCTTGCTAGAAAATTATTCATTGGTATTGTCCTCTGTAAATTTATCCCCTCGATCTATTATTTTTTTGTTCTGCCATCTAATATTATTATTTTACTTAATTTGTCATTTGATCTTTTATCTAGCTGTGTTCAATTAACACATCTTTATGCTTTCACAATTAAAATGTCTCTCTTTTTCATATACGAAAATCATCTTGACTTGAAAGCAAAAATCAGCCAGAGTAGAAAAATGTGCACGTTTACACTTTTTTTCTAACCGAAGACACTGGTCTCACTTCTATTACCCATTTGAATCCTTTCTGTGTTGTATATTCATTTTGTTGTAATATGCTGTATAGTTTATTTGATTTGCTGTTTTCCGAGTTATTTTGTAACTCGAAAACTATACAACTGTTACTTTTGATATACTTTTAAAGTTTTAGTATTTCTTACACATACTTGATTCAATCTTACTCTAAAAAAATCTGTCAAGAATGAGTCACTATGTATTTATCTTAAGAGTTCAGAAAACTATAGCCTCCCCTGACAAATTCATCTCTGCCTGTTTTTTAAATAACATATTAGAATACAGCTTCACCCGTTTGTTTACATGCTTTCTATGGCTATTTTCTCACTCATATAGTGGAGAAAAATAATCGTGACAGAAATCTCATGGCTGGTAAAGTTAACGATATTTACTAGCTATTCCTTTACGTAAAATATTTGACAACCCCTGATCCAAACACATACACACACACACACACACACACACACACGCACACATTCCTCTTTGATATGTAATGAAAATTTTAACCAATAAGATAAAATATTGACAATTTACTGTTATATACTGTGGGTCTAACATTTAAAGGTTATCCTTCAAAATGTAAAAATAAATGTAAGGCACTCTGGGAAATTACAAATCTATGCGTTTTTGAAAGCAAAAAATATGCTTTCACAGAATAGAGAACAACAGAATTATATAGAATTGAATTTCTTAATACCAAAATACTTATAATAGGATATACTTCTTTAAGGGATCGAAAATGTGACCTTTCTTAAAGGTAGGTTTGCCACCTGACGATTGTCATTAGAGTTAAAAAAAAAAATCCAAATTATAGGCACGATAGCATTATCGATTATAGAAGGACAGCAACTGATGCATATTAGAAAACACCTTCGCTTTTACTTTACATGTAAGCCCACTTTAATAGTTTCTCATTCCTTGTAAAGCAGAACTACCTCTACTTGAATAAATGCACTTCATTTCACATCAGTAAAGTCCCAGGGGTGACATAAAATTTGACAGTGATATAAGTGGCAAACCACCATCTACTTCTCGCATGTCTGTTCTAGAGTATTAATCGTGCTGTTGGTATTTAAAGGGTTGCGACGAACATCCCCACTGGTCTTCTACGGCAATTTAATCACAATACTATTCATCATTAAGAGTTACCCTGTGGATAATATCATTCACTGTAGGGCTGATGTTACGATACACTGGAGGCACTAGACAGCTTTGTCTTCATTAGCTGACGTACGTGGGGACTTGTAAGATTAAATGTCATCAGTGACCTCCTAATTGCCAAACCCACTGGCCTCCTTAGAGCTCCCGCGCTAATCGTCCTTTCTGTAGTATTTGACCCTAGTAAACACCACATTCGACAACACCCTTTTCTCTCTGTTTCCGTGATATTACGCTCTCCTAGCTCAGTCTTTTTGTTAAAATGTTCATGTTCAGACTCCTTTGGTGACTAGTTTCTTCTGTCTTGTCCTTAAGGCGGACATTCCCAAGATTCCTTCGATAAACAGCTGTTTGCTTTACAGCCTTCTCTCAGGGGTCATTTCCACTTCCTGGAATTTACTAACGCTTCTGAGATCCGATTATCTGTGGCCCAGTCATAGATTCGACGACTTAGTGAGGGTAAGTGGGTTCCCATGGAGTGGGCCAGGAAGAAAAAAGGAGTTAAACAGAGAAGGGCCTTTTGTTTCATTTGTTTGTTTGTTTGTTTGTTTGTTTGTTTTAATGTAATTTATTATGCCCACTGTCATGTAACTTACGGCAAAGTCAGTGGAGCTGTGGCTACAAAATTAAAAAGTTCATTTTTGAAGCTGACACATGGACATTTTATCAGCACGAGAGCTGACTTTATTTGGCTCCATGTCGTCACTACTACCATTTTAGTAGAGCTACCAATAAAACGTTTTTTGTGCGTGTT
The DNA here is from genome assembly GCF_902729225.1 of Pteropus medius. Taxonomy (NCBI): domain Eukaryota; kingdom Metazoa; phylum Chordata; class Mammalia; order Chiroptera; family Pteropodidae; genus Pteropus; species Pteropus medius. The sequence continues at coordinate 24,235,057 of NW_024342467.1, read as the reverse complement.
TGTTTGTTTTTACTTCGGATACATCAATTCAATTCTTATCATAAAGTAATTCGAGCTGGAGGCACTACATTAGAACACATTTCAAAGGTAAAAAGTGCAATTCAGAGAGTCTGATTTCTAGATTTGAAGGCAGAGTTTTGATATTGAATAGAAACTAGTAAATAGTTGTTTTATGAGGAATACATAGAGTTGTGCTACAAGCCATAATTAAAGATGGCTAATCTAAAATTTCTACACAGCCATGTATTTCATGTTGTTGATGATGGTTTCCTTCACCGAGCGAAAGCTTTTTGGTTTGATGCAGTCCCATTTGTTTATTTTTGCTGTTGTTGACCTTGCCTGAGGAGACGTATCCAGAAAGACATTGCTAAGAACGATGTCAGGGTGTTTACTGCCTGTGTTTTCTTCTGGGAGTTTTATGGTTTCAGGCCTTGCATTTAAGTCTTTAATACATTTTTAGATTATTTTTATATATGGTGTTAGAAACTGGTCTGATTTCTTTCTTTCTTTCTTTCTTTTTTTCATGTATTTGTGTGGTTTTCCCAACACCATTTATTGAAGAGATGGCCTAGGACCTTTTATTTTAGATAATTAATTTTTACATGTTTCATATTTTAGACCCAATGTATGAACTGACTATTTTTACCAGATGAATTTTAATAAATATCGTCCAAGCTATCTTTATACTACCTAATATTAAGTTAAATTAATTTAAATAATTTCTTTATGCTGAAGATCGGTCCTTTGATCATCCACATCAAGTGTATTTTGGTTAAAATTTAATAGATCATTTTATTTTTATTTGTTATCATTTTATGAATTGTTGACAATATCTTCTATCTAAAACTGTGAAAGTTCTTAGAATTTATATGATTTGCAAGCTAATCATTTAATGCCACAGTTTCATGATGTGCCGGCAGGTGACACAAGATTTCTGAGTCAGAGACAAAGAACTTGCTCTAGTTTAATACTCAGAGCAATAACAGTCACTAAAATATCAGCATTTCTGCCCGTTCCTCGAACCCCGCATTGTACAGGGAAACATAAAAACATTCAGGTAACACCCATACATGCAGTGGTTTGTGATTAAAGGAAAGGGCCTCCAATTTTAGGAAAACAAAATCTTTTATGAGGGTCAGTTAGCCCACATAACCATGAGAGGAGATTTATTAAGAGAATTGGCTCAGGTGCATATGGAAGCCACCGTATGCTATCTGCATCAGAGACCCAGGAGCTGTAAAGTTTGAGGGCAGAAAAGGGATGTCCCAGCTCAAGATGAGAGAGAATCGGTTCGCCTCGCCTCTACCTTTGTCCTGTTGGGGGCCATAACAAACCGGAAGCTGCCAGCCCACACTCGTGAGGCTGTGAGAGCTGGTCGTCTTCCCTCAGTCTACTGAGTTACATACTAATCTTTTCAGGAAACATCGTCGAAGATACAGCAGAAGTAACGTTTTATCAATAGCTGGGCGTCCCTTAGCCCAGTCGAGCTGACATATAAAATTAAGCATCACAGCCTACCTGACAGTTGCCTGAGGGGAAGGTGTTATGTATTATCCTGGACAACAAGAGACCCAACCTTAGCTCTGGATGGGGGTCTTAGTGTGGGGGGAGTGGGGGCAGAAACCGTGTTCAAGGTCACTCGCAAGGCAGATAGCCTTGGAAAGGTGGTCTGGGATGGAGGCAGTCCCACTCCCAAGACCTGCAAAAATATGAGCGGCCCAGGAAAATTGTCTTCCAATAGTATCTACCCTGTTTCCACACTGTTTTGGCTTCTGGAAAATTGCCCATGAGCCCATCACTTCATCAGCCGCTTTAATTAATCTCACTGGCAGAGGCTGGTACCAAGTCCACTCAATGTCCCGTCCACGTTATTTAATTAAGACTACTTTTGATAAAATTCCTAGCTGAAGGATGAGTCCGACTTGAAATACTGACTTCATCTATGCCCCCAGAGTTTTCCATCCAGCGTTATTTGGCCCCAGGCAATAACCCGTGTAGAGAAAGGTGTGCTCTTGATTATGCAGTTTTCACCCTAAACCGCCAGGAAGAAGTTTGGAGAAATTTTACCATCTGTAACTGGCTGCAGAATTAGACAGACCCGAATGCCTTACAGGGCTACCGTGGTGTCTTTGATCACTTCAGGTGAAATTGGGCGCAAAAGTTTCACCATCTTTGCTAATTAGATGTGCCCTTCATAGAGAACCTACTCACAGTGTGTGCTGAGGTAATGAATTAGTTACCCCTCTGTGCTTAATTAATGAGTTCATTGTCCGCTAGTTATTAGATTTCCTGAATAACCACTGTTGGCATTATTCTGGAGTGACGTCTGCCGCTGTCTGAGGGTTATATGACCTGCTGGTGGCGTTTCCTTACTACCTGAGGTTACTTGCCACCGACTCTAAGGTGCGTCTCAGTATTTCACCAATTTTTGGTTTGCAGTGAGGGAAAGCTACTGTCTGGTTTCAACACAGATAGCACAATACTGAGGGCACCCATGGTGCTGCTGGACAGAGAGCGTCGTACACAGTTGCTGGGGCCTCGGTCCGTCAGGACCCAGTTCTCGATCCGTCACATGGCACCTCGGTCCGTGGCACCTCAGTCCGTCAGGACCCAGTTCTCGATCCGTCACATGGCACCTCGGTCCGTGGCACCTCGGTCCGTCAGGACCCAGTTCTCGATGCCCACGCCGCGGTCTCCAGGGATCTGGCAGCCCTGAGCCTGCATTCACCTCCGTGTCTTCCTGTAAAAAGCGTACGGTAGAGGACAATTATCGCCCGTTTGACAATATAATTTGATGAGCATGTTCATCACTGATTTCCAGGGATGTCCTTCAAACCTCTTTAACCAACGTCAGCGTTAAGAGACACACCCAGGACTGTAAAGGGTTAAGATGTCACTCTTACAGCAAGCTGAGAAATGAATTTGCTTTACTTGCCTGGATTCAGGCGGAAGACACACATGTGGAGCAGAGAAAAAGCACAGATTAACGCAGACGTAGCAGTACTTACACTGGCGGCTCAAACCCCAGGTCCCCCTGGGTGATCCTAGGATGCCAGGCAACACCTGCGCATGCGCGAGCTGCAGAGCACGGGGACCCAAGCTTGGGGACCTGAATCTTTTACAGTGGCGGGGAGCCCTCCTGGCTCTGTCTTGGGGTGGGGGGCGAGGGCTTATGGTTACCATCCAGGAGAGCGAACGAGCTTGCTTTTCGCTCCTACCTGTCAATCCCAAGACGGTAGCCGAGCCCCTGTGATTTTAATGCCCCTAGTATTTCTGGCGGCTGGAATTAAATCACTTAACTCGTAATTAAGCCTCCGTTGACATGTTAGCGGTTCTTCTCACTTGCCTCCGGTCCGCACAGCGTCACCGCGTGTCACAGGAGGCGCCAGCTTCAGGGTGTTGAGTTGAGTCTGTGAGTTTGTTTTGCAGGAAAACGCAGTGGCTCCAGCTGCTTGGCGCCTGCGGCCTGGCGCGGAAAAGCGTCATTTCAGACTCAAGAAACCCGGACCTCTCTCTCAGTCCCGGATCACCCAGGCTCCTCCTCTCTGGAAGTCCCCCGTGTGGCTTCGCAGTCGTCCTAGGACACCCTCTTCCCAGGCTGCCAGCCCCTGACCGGAGCAGCCTGTCCTCTGCTCACCCTGCGCTCGCCTGCGATGTGGGCTTTGGAGAGGCCAGCCGCCCATCTTGACTTTGTTTGTTTTGTCTGTTGGTCTTTATTGAAGCATAATAGACAACTAGTTGCCTGCATTCACACCGCGCAACTCACTGAGTTCTGTTTTCAGGTATAGTTGGCGTACAACACACCAGCCTCAGCTTAGTGATCAGAGATCCACACCACTCGCAAAGCCATCACCCCACCGAAGCCAGCACCCTAGCGCCCCGCAGATTCATCCCAACACCCTTAACCACCTTCTCCATGCTACACTCCCCATCCCCAGCCTCCCCTGCGGCCATCCACCTGCGCCTCTCCATCCCTTTGCCCCCATCCCCTCCCATCTAGTATCCCTCAAAATATTCTCTGTATCTGTGTTTATTTCCGCTTTTGCTGTTGTTTACTTTGTTCTTTAGGTTCGGCATGTCCGTGAAATCATGCGATATTTGTCTTTCTCTATCCGACCCATTTCATTCAACGGGACTACCCTCTGGAAACATCGAGGCAATATCTTTTTCCACCCGCTTCCTTTTAGCCTGCGTGTCTTTCGATCTGAAGTGAGGCTCTGATAGGCAGCATATGTAGGGGTCTGGGGTTTTCTCAGTAACAGGTTCGCGATGGAAATGTCCTAGAAGGAGAACTAGACAGTCTGCCTGTGACTCTGCTTACGAGAGGCCCGCGGAGAGTCGTCTCTCCGGGTCCTCTCACTAAAATAATAAGCGAGGAAAAGGAGCCAGAATGAGCATTCGGGAGGCCCTTCGCGAGGCCCTTCCAAAAAAAAAGACGCGAGATAAGGAAACTGTTCTTTGTAAGCCGCGTCTCTAATGTTAGTCACCTTGAACAAGTAAGGAAACAGAGTGATTGCAAATACATTAAGAGTCATTCCCTCTGGTTGCTGGGAGTCACCTGTATGGTGGCCGAGGAAGACTGTGCTCACCTTCTCAGGCCAGGGAACTGGACCATCCCTGATCCATCACGTGCCACATTTACAAATTTTCTCCTTTTCTGAAATGGGCATTGTAAACGTTCTTTAAAAGCTTAAATTCTTTCCTATTCACATCTATAACAGCAACAGTGAGAATGTGAATATAGAATGAGGCTACTCAAATTCTTGAGGACATTTTGAACGTCCCGTGAAGGTAAATTGCCTCCACCGAAGTCGCTCTTTGTGATGACAGCACAAGTCATGGCCAGGTCAATGCTGGATGCTTTACTGTTCTGACACATTTCCCCATGTCCCAGGTAACAGGTGAGACATAAAATGCTGAATTAAACAAGAAAGGAAATAAAAGGAAAGACAGTAAAAATATAATGTGTGTGTGTGTGTGTGTGTGTGTATATATAAATATATATACATATGTATATATGTATATATAAATATATATGTGTATGTATATATAAAATGTATATATATAATGATGTATATGTATATACATATATATAAAATGATAGAAAATTTTGAAACTACTTAAACAAGTAAATGGTTCTCTTATAAATGAGTATTGTCATAATTTTTAATCTTTCCCAAACTGGCGGATAGAACATTCAATGTTATTGATATTTTAAATCTTTTGTTTTATGTTCTGTATCATTTTTCACAGGCTTTATTATCTCATTATATTTCCTTTTCATTTGTCACTACTTACTCATATCCTGTGCCTATTCTCCTACGAAGTATTTTTCATTGCAAAACTGAACTTTAAGGAAATCAGTCCCATTTACTTCATATGAGTTTAAACTAATTTCCCAATGATGTTTTCTCAACATAATTATAAAATAATCCATCTGTTCAGAATTATTTAAATTCTACTCAATCACATCTGAAACAATTATGCACCCATAAATTTTTTCTTATTTATTTGATTTGATTTCGTTCTTTGAAAAGGCCATAATCTTGATTACCAGAGTTTTAGAGTGTATTTTAAGAAGTTATAAGGCTAGTTTCTCATATTTCAATCTCTTCTTCAAATGTGTTTTCAGGTTATTCTCACCTGTATAAACTTTAATATATATTTTAAAGGCGTAGTTTGTCTGATTACATGCACACAAAAAAACGTTGCCATTTAATTGGGATTTTGTTTCAGGGAGATTAGAATTTAAAACAATGAATCTTCTTAAAGGCGAACCCTATGAAGCAAAGCAGAGCCAGTGTAGGAAGTTTGAGTTTTCTTGAGTCTAAGTGTAAAACCTCAACTGAGTCGAATAACAACCCAAGATGCATCATTGCTCCTGGCCCTGGTAGCTGCGTACTCTTCCTCACGTGGCGCACACAGTTTAAGCATCTTTAGCCAGTTGACTAAATGACTAAATATTTGCTTTTGATCTGTAAGCCTAGGTAGTAGGACATTAGCTACCTCGTCCCTGTATATGAGGCGACACATTTCTTTAGACAGATATTCTCGGTAGATGACTTCTGACTGGATCCTTAAAAGCAATGTTCTTCAAGTGATCGCCCTGTTCTTCTGATAGTTTTTCATTGACCCTTTTTCCTGGTCCTTGAGCATTTTGCCATCATGTTCTAGAAACCTTTCCTCTTGCAGAGCAGGCATATTCAATTCCATTAACAAGTTTAGAATTGCATGACACATTCTTAGTAATATATTTCAGTTATTTTTAGCATGGTTTATTGCTCATATTTGATTTAGGCATGTGAAGGTCACAGATTTATATCGTGTGGCTACCACTTTGTCCCTAGCCAAAGACCTTTAGCTGGACTGTAGAATGATTGCTAAGAGACTAATCTATTAGCAATTTTCTCAAAACTGTAATTGGCCTTTTGTTGAGTCATCAATTTAATAGTCACAGAGAGGTCAGAAATGAAATTTTAGAGAGGGCACTAAACAGTCAGACTTTGCACCTTCCACAAACTCAGTGCCAGCAAATCTCAAAATAGAATAAACTTGAATAATAATTCATCTAAAAAACAGGTTAACTTTCTTTTCATGGACTTGGACCCGATCACAATACTTCGTAAAGACACTCGTATGAGTAAAATAGCAAGAATGTTTATTCTCTGTCAAATTATAACAATCGCGGTTTAGTCTGTAACTTCACGATAAAGTCGTAAAGGTTATGGACTTCAATATTTATGTGTGGACGATAAAGATCGTAAAAGAAGAAACCTCAGCTGAACGAGAAAAGATCGATGCCCTCTACGGAAAAAAATGGAAATCATAGAAGTGACAAGCTGGCTTTCCTGGTGATGAAAGCTCCCCACTCTTCACGAAGTCTGTAATCCTACCACTTTAGGTGACTACAAAGTTGACTTGGGAAGATAGAGGGGACTTCAGAATAAAAACTTATTCTGACACGTATAGACACTTTGAAAAAGCCACTCAGAGACTCACGTTCAGTTTGGAGCGTGGCCATGGAACCATGAATGTGTTTGCCAGAGACGGACGACCCAAGGTCAAAAACAACACTTAAGATTCTACCGAGTCAAATGATTCTGTGCTAATTTATATTATCCCATTTCCATAGTGGACTTGACCGTGAACTTTGTGTTGTAATATCCTTGATATTTATCACTAGATTTTAACCCCCAAATCAGCTAAGTTTATAGTGATGATGGGACAGTAATAATGTTTTCCTACTGGAAAATCAAATTAACACATGGTTACTGCGTACCTTGGGTTAGATACCATATTTCTGAGACAATAAGGCACTATATAGAGATATGTAGGTCTATATCTATATGTAGATATAGATATATATTATAATATAAATATTCATGTATATAATAGTGTATGTACTATATAAATAAGTATACGTAAAATAGTATACATTGGAGATGGATAACACAAAAGGTGACAGAAACAGACTTTGCAGTTAGCGTCTAAACAATCAAACGGGCTTGACCATTTCAGCCTTTATCACCCTCAGCTTCACGGCCTAAGGCATCCACTGCTTCTTCTCGCTTCTTGTACTTGAACACGTGGGTCCTGCCTTCTGCCCGTGATCCAGTTTCTCTCCCAAGTGCTGTCTTATGACGGGCATGTAAAAACCACTGGAAGGAGGTTGTTATGTTACCAGACATTTAGAAGAGTAACTCCTGAGCACTTTCTCATTTTCTTGCAGCCTTTGGATGCCTTTGCGTTTTTGACTACGCTCCCTCTCTAGGTAAATTCAAATGTGTTTGCTAATAGTCCCCAAACGCGTATCTCTAACATTTATATCTCCTTGAAAGAACTTTTCTCGTATGCAGTGAATTGCTGGTTTGCCCTACTTGTGCGTGAACAAGTTAATGTACCCAGAACATATTCCTCCTTAAATGGCACCTTCATTAAAATACTTTAGGCCTCGAACATAAGATTTGTCTCTGAATCACTCAGCCACCGAGATCAACCTTTAAGCGAGTCTTATTGTTTCTACGGCAAATATTTCCTTCTTTTCCACCTACCGTCGTTAATGCCTTAGTTCCGATTTTCCACTAACTTATTTCCTGACTAGATGATGCCGATCTTCACACTTGAACATAATACATTCTCCTTTTAAAAATACGAAACATTATTTCTCTGCTAACACCTTTTCATTGGCTTCCAAAGTAACACTTAGAGTAAAATCCAGATTCTAATAAATGGTTTACAAACCCTAAAAGAAAGAACGCTGCCTGTTTCTCCAACCTTAACTGCTACCTTGCTTCGGCCCGTGCGCACTCTCATACCCACCAGGCTTCTTTTTGTTTCGTGATCCATAAAACTCGAGCATCTGAAGATTTTTCTTCCTCTTTCTGGAACGTTCTCCTCTCTGATCTCCTCATGGAGAGCCCTTCCTCATCGCTTAAATCTCAGAGAACTTTCTTGATCACAAGTCAACATCTCACCCCAGTCAGTTTCTAAATAACTCACAAGACTGTTTGTCTTCATAATATTTAATCGTTTATCTTTGTGTTTATTTACTTATTTACTGAGTTGTTCATTTGTTTCTTCCCCTACTAAAATGCAAGCCCCATGAGAACAGAGACCTTTGCTATTTCCCCTTGTCTACAATAAGAGCTGGAACAGAGTAGAAGTCCAATAACTATTCGTTTCTTTGAATAAATGAACAAATGAATAAACGAATGAATGACTTGGTAAAGATTTGGACTGGGTCCATACAAGATTCTTGCCATTTCTACTACTCTTAACAAGGGTTTGCTTTGAAGACATCCTGTGTCTCCTCTACCATTTTAGAGTGTGTTTGTTTAGAATAACTGAATCTTTCTACTGCTCCATAGATTTCAAAATTATCTCTGAGGAGCCACAGGAGGCTCAGACTGAGAGAACTAGAAAAGACTCAGAGATTCCCAAGGAGAGAAAATGGCACTGGCACAGAGGGGAGCCATGGCCTTGACAGGCACACTGGTTGACCTTGGGGTGGTCACGTGACCCAGCAGGGTCTTCCCCAATAGGCTGCTCCTCCCACATCCCCACTCCCGGCGTCGCCAATGTGGAAGGCTTGAGAGTGTGACTCCCAAGTGCTGAGAAGAGATGGTCATGAGGAGTCCTGGCAGCTGGGTGGTTTTTCTACCTAATATTGCTGGGTTTTACTTATCGAAACCAATAAATAATTTTATGTGAGCAAATTCAGTTTAGATGGAAGGCCCTTGCAATCTAAACATGAAGAATAACTTCAAAATTATACTAAAAGCTCTGGGTGCACCCTGAATACCTGGATTAGCCTCTTGTCCAAGCTGCTTTGCATCTCAGGGTATTGTTTCCTCATTGGTTAAATGGGGTTAATGATACCTACTTTAAAAAAAAAAGGTTAAATAATGAGACAATATGCGTAAAGTGCTTTTGAAAGTATTTACCCCCAAAATACTCAGTTTATACCCCTACTACTACCGCCAACAGGTGCCTGTGTAAAAGTATTAAAATGATTCACCCAAGGACACCCCAACTTTCTGGGACTGTCACTACTAACCCTAGATCCTCATTTACTCCACTTCTTCTCAAACATTAATCTGTATGAGGTATTGTAGTCTTTTTTTTTTTAACAGATTTAACTTTATTAACAAGTTAAAAACAAGATTTTTATTGTTTGGGAAACTAAGTGTCGGTGGACAAAATTGTCCCTCTCTCAATGTGTCTGCTTGATAAGTAGAAAGAATTAGAACACCACTTTCCAGGTGAAAAACACCATGAATTTATTCCTAGCGATTGTTCATTTTACATATAATTATTTTCCACTCACTGAAGATACACAATAAATACCCATGAATTAATGCCAAAGCATTCTATAAAATTATCTTCCTATTGAAATGCTTCTTAGAAATTTTAGCTAATTTTCAAATATGTTGGATAATTGTTAAACTGTGACTGAAGTTCAGAGTCTGCCATGTGGAAAAACATCATAAAGTAGTAAATTCACTAAAATTTTCCATGAATACATGAGGCTCATAATTTTCTGCTTCTCAAAATAGTTGTTATATATGTATTCCATCCTGATTTACAAACATTTTCTGGGAGATATAACAGTAACTTAAAAATACAAATCAAGAAAATACTATCTTCTGCAGTAAATTATTTTAAGAAGAAGATGACATTTCCAGTTTACTCTGTACCCTTAATGAGAGACAGTTTAAATTTTCCGTTGCAGAGTTGAACACCGTGAGTTCTAAATTCATATATTAATAGTTACTGAATTTACTAAAAGATGCTTCATTTTACATTATTCAGCTAATAATACGATACGTGACATTTTCTTCTACGAAGTTGAGGAAAGTATGCCAAGTGCGTTTATATGTATTCTACATTTCTCTCTTCTAGGATGTGCTTCGACAATGTATTGTAATGTATTCAAATGTTGAGAGACCAGACAAACAAAATGAGAAAGTCCTTATGAAATAAAAATGTCAAAATAGCTGAATCATAGCTTACGAGAGTAAACTTATATATTCATTTAATACTTCTGAAGTTATCATTTATCTTTAGTTATTCGAAGAGTCTATCCATGGTAGCAAGGCACATTGACACAGTTTTATTTTATTTGTCAAGTGTCTTAGCGGTCGTAAAATGTTTTGCTGAATAGATGACGATCATAGCTGGATGGATCATACTAAATTTGATAGCATCTCTATTAAGAACAGAAAGGCACTGGGAACACAAATGTCGCTTCTGTGTTTGTATTTGCATTTTGCCACTTACGAGTCAAAATGTCGTTCAGTAAGCTAATATGACACTTTGGTTATATCTTAAAAATCTCAACAGTAATTTTTTTTAATGTGGTTTATTGTCGTGAATGTGTTATTGACATGTATATATCAAGTCTTTGCTCAGCAGTATGGTCAATAATAGACACACTGTTTTAACCCATTTAAAGAAAATATAACATTTATATTAAAACACTTACAATTTGTCACTGCTTTGTCTAGGATGTGCTTTGTCTAGGAGTGACACAGGGGAGGGACCACTCGCCAAGGGGCGTGGGCAGCCACCAGAAGCTGGAGAAGGCAAGGGTCTCCCCGCGGAGGCTCCGAAGGAACACAGCTCTGCAGGCACCTTGGTTCTCAGACTCCTGACTTCCAGGCTGTAGTATGATAAATTAGGGTTTGTGTTAAGTTATCAAGTTCGTGATAACCTGTTACAGAAGCAATAGGAAACGAATATATTATTTATTAAAAGTTATATTCCACTCTACATATTTATAATCACTCTGCATTTTGATTATTATTACCCCAATTTATTATTTATTAAAGCTGTGGTATACAGCTTTCAAATAATTATAAATGGACATGATGTTCTCTGTCTTTACTTATTTAAATCATGCTTAGTTATGATGTTCGCTGTTAATGAAGCATTCACTTACTTTTTAACACTATTTGTTATAAATAACGTCCATTATCAGCATAAAACACAGAAGATCTCTGGAGAGAATATTTAAAGGAATAGATAATATGGAGTTGGGAGAAAATATCAACTTATAAAGCAAAAACGAGACTACCAAGATGGTAAGTGGCTCTTTGTGACAAATAACAAAAAGCCCCAGGGGACTAGACAGGGATGAAAAATAGCACTGTAAGGGATCAAAAATGCGATGTGATTTTTTTCGTGCTCCAAACTCAGCTTAAACGAATAAGCTTGATCTAATCTTTCTACCGTACATGATTGCATTTTTTGATTGTGATGAAAATGTCCCCAAAACCCTAAACTTCACTCCATAAATGTGGCTGTTTTCATTTCGCTCTAAGAGCATTTACTATAATATCCAATAGCACTTTTACTTTTTTTTGGAAAAGCCAAAATTGATATTGAATGAAGAATGCACCACCTAGATTTTCTTAATATTCTTCGACTTTCCCTTTGATATTCAGAATCCACAGAATCTCTGAGGAAAAATGTTTTGTTTCAGCATACACACTAAAGAAAAATCTCTCCTGAATTATGCAGAGCATTTAATGTCAGCTGAATCGATTCAGATTCCCAGGGCATGCCAGGTAAGCATCGGGTCCTCTCACTGGTTGTTGGAACACGTCTTTAATCCCTGGGGTCACCTTCTCGACTCTATCCGACCTCCCAGTGCACGCCCGGGACAATTTCAGGAAGGAGTCAGCATACAAAGCCAGGGTTCCAGTTACTTCCAGCTTAAAATGCCTTGCTGGATAAATATTATCTCAAGTTCACATCTAAAAGTAACCAGGACAATAAGTATAGACAAAAACTAGCAATGGTCCTGGAAAAGTAGGAGAATGAAGTGGAATTCATGAGAGAGATTATAAACGGCCCCATGGATATGCTCATCTTTCAACCTGAAGAGCAGGGGCGATGTAGTAAAGATACTGAAGCCAACTCACAAAAGGAAGAGACCCCAGCACTTTTCACTGAAATCTGCCTTTTCCAAAATTTAGATAAGAAGCCATTTCAGCATAGTCCCCACAATGGATTAACTGCTGCGAGAGAAATAGTCACCTCTATTGTGAAAGCAACTTTTTTATATGGTCTGATCTCAGTCATACGGATACCTACTTCAATGTCATCATTAAAAGAAGATGCATTTTCAGTTTCTGCCGTACAGTTAATTTAGGTTTTGAATATTTTTAATGTGAAAAGTCCTCATAACTGCTCAGGTGACAGCTACAGGTGGAGCAGGTCACCAGCTCTTTTTCAGATGTCGGAAGAGGACGTTTAAAGAAACATGCCAGGGAAACGGAGGCCTCCAGAGCAGAGGACGTGTAGGAGGCATCCATCTTACTGTCAGCCGCGGACCAGAGAGTTGAAGGGGTCGAGCCCCCTAGTCAGAAAACCAGGACGCACAAGAAGATGGAATAGACGACCAGACGTTCAGAAGACCCAGACCCGTGATGCGTTTATGGATCGTTTCCCAGACCCGGACTGCCACGAGCTGCTGCCGGGTCACAGGGGACCCGCTTGCTCCTGAAATAAAGGTGAAGATGCTACAGGGTTAGCACAGAATCTTGGGCAAAACGATCAAAAAACAAGCACCGTTACATTTTCCCAGACAGAATTTTGAAAATACATCAGTAAGAAAATGATGATACTGAATAAAAAAATACAGACATGGCCAGCATGTTTGTGCAGACAATTGCACTCATGAACATAGATACTAACATTTTAAAAAAATCTTACCAGTAAGTTAAATGTAAAAAGATGTTAAAATAATTATCCACCATACCAACTACTTTTTAATCATAGTAATGCAAGGGTAATACTTTTAGAATAATAGGTATCATATCAGATTATCAACACGTAGGTTACCATCTAAATTGAAGCTTGCAAAAATTCGATATCATTTTTTTAATTCACCGTAAAATGATTTTCAAAATCTGAAATAGATTTTTCCTTAAAATGCATTTGTTTGAAAATAATGCCCACAAAATATATTTAACCATACGAATTAAAGTTATTTAATATTTTTGTGGTCAAGCAATAAAGAACAGAAATAAAAAACATATCCAAAGGCTCAACTGAAGGAATTATTGACGGTTTAATAATGTACAAATTATTTGTCAAATGCAGTAATATTTCTTTATATTAGCAATAATCAATGAGAAATGTAGTGGGGAAAAGTGCTCATTCTGAATAATAAAATAATAAAATAAATATAAATGAATGAAATGCATAAGAATAACAATAAAAAATTAAGCAAATGATCAACATAAAGTTAATGTTAAAATAATAAACAAAATAAATGGAATATTTAAGAAGAATATATACATATTTATTGAGCATATGAAAGTAGGCAAGTAAATAAATGACAAAGCATATTACTGGTAGAAATAGTGAATACGATAAAATGACAAACTTTTAAAATAATGTACGGATTAAAATAATTTATATTAATTTATATTTCTGTTATATTTTAATGATTCAAAACTGTCATCATATTAATAGCTTATCTCATTTATCCATTCCAGGATTTAACTTACTTCATAATCACCCATCAATACAAACATGACGTTATTGAACATATTTTTTAATTAATTGTTCCGCACCTTTACTGCAAATTAGAATCACATGAGAAGTTTTACAAGTCTTTAAGGAAGGAACTGGCCCAATTCAATCAGAAACTCTGAGTCTGGCCCAGGAATCTATAATTTTTAAAGCCTCCCAAGCAACTTCAATGCACAGCCATGGTTAAGAGCGAATATTAGAAAGTTATATCTGCATAACCATTTTCATTTGATTCGGATAATACTACTAGGATGTAAATTGGTCATGCAAAAACACGTTTATTTTCATGCATTTTAATGCCTTCTTGAAAGGATATAGCGACTTATAATTTCCACAGGTAGAGGAGAGAGAGCATGAGACAGAGCCGCATGGAAAAATCCACTTGCTTGCATCTGATCACTGTTTTATAATTTCTGTTAGTATTTGCCAACCTGCTATAAGCGCAATGACTGTATATAATGTTACCATGGATAATGTTTCAGTTTGCAGTTTTTGTATTTTTTTGGTAAATTTCCCGTTCATAATTATGACATTATTTAGGCAAATATCTTTCTCTTTTATATCCTACTTTTAAGGCTTCCGATAATATTAAATCCTAATCTTTTGATTTTCTTTTTTTTCACATTTTTATTTTACTATTCTATTTTCATTATACCTATTTTTTAAATATCAATAACTTTTTTTAAGACTACTAGCTTGTGATTGTACAATATATTATATTTCTATTATATTAACCTCTAAATTTTGTATCTTTATGAATTAATTTTTACATTTTTTTGTTTCATATGTCAAGAATTTAATTTTCTGTGTTTCAAAGGTGAGCTAAAGATCTGTAACAACTTTTACTCCAAATAGTAAACTTTCCTATTTATTTTATAGGTAGATTATTAAATAATCTATCCTTTTCTGTAATTTCAAAAGCCATTTTTATCTTATATAAAATTCTTATCCACATTTACATCTATGTTTGAAACTTCTATTTTATTCCACTATGCAGTTAATTATTCCTTTAACTGATATTGTACTATTTTTAATATTTTAGTTTTATTCTATAGTTATTATCTGGTAAATTCTCCCTCTTCACCCTCTTCATAGTTTTTCCAAAGTAGGCCTTGTAATTTCATAGATCTCTTTTTAGAGATGTATTTTAGAATCATTTCTACTCATTGAAAAATTAAACCTCTTTGAAATATTATTGAAATATATAAAATATATGTGCATCTGTGCAAAAGCAAATATTTTCATTC
This sequence comes from Pteropus medius, assembly GCF_902729225.1. Classification (NCBI taxonomy): domain Eukaryota; kingdom Metazoa; phylum Chordata; class Mammalia; order Chiroptera; family Pteropodidae; genus Pteropus; species Pteropus medius. The sequence continues at coordinate 24,219,767 of NW_024342467.1, read as the reverse complement.
AAAAACTTTATATATTCCTGCATGTTTACAAATCCTACTTCAAAACAAATCAGCTCTTTTAATAAAATGTTTTTGGTTTTCATCATGTAGAACATATACGATTATGAATAGATCATATTATTCACGATTAAAACACACACATATTCACTTATGTGTTCAGTTTTAGTTGCTATGTAAATTGAATCTTTCTCCTTACTGTAGACTAATTATTTCTGATTAGTTAGGAAGGTATCGATGTTTTTCCATTTTATATAGGCAGAAAGGCTGAGTCCTTGTAAAGCTCTAGTAAGATTGTAGTTGTTTTTTTTGTTGAGGTCGTTCAGTGCATTTTATTTGCAGCTCGCTTTCCCTAAAGAGGGCTGTGACAACCGCCCCCACCTGCAGGCTTTTTCTGCAACCTTGACGTTCCCCGGACAGAAGCCTGGCAGGCTCTGGACTGATGAATGTAGTGAGTGGGGTGATCGCCGAGGTCTGATCATAAAAGGTGATGCGGTTTCCATTTTGCTCTCTAGTCTTCAAAGTCATATATGATCAATCTAACAGGGAGAGAGACAGACAGTCCAGGTCAGTCCTGTGTTTCACAATTCCAAGCCCCCAAGATATGGTGTGGGGACAATTTTTATGCATCCATAAGAGGCTGAACACCCTATCACAGGAAATAGTGATAACTTTGTTTCCTTCCCACTATTCTTTTCTCCTTTGTCCTGCCCACGTGGCCGGGCCAAAAAGCATTTCACTGGAAAGCATGATGTCAACTGTACGCTAAGAGATTTTAACAATTGGTAAAACTCCCAGGTACTGTCTCAACCATGACCTAGGCACACCAGGCCTAGTTCAAGGTAAACTGAAAGGCTCTGTCTCCCAGGGGAAGAAGCTGTCGGTGTGACCCTAAGCCGTGTTGGAGGGGAACGTGTAACTAATGGCTCCTGTGTCTGTCGGTGCTGTATAGTGCTCATGCACCAAATCTCAGGTATCACTCATCACCACCAGGCCACCTACAAGTAGAAACAGAAGCATCCGCAGGTAATAATAGCCCTCGGAATCTGAAGCCCTGCCTCACTAACAAGAGATCTCTGTGCCAGACTAATAAGGAGTGCGTTTGACAAAACCAAAAACGCAACAAAAAGTTTTAGTTACGGGAATAACTTTGTCACTTCATTTCTATTTTGTTGTTTTTCTAGAAATTCCTTTGCATAAAACATTCCAAATTATCTTCGCTCTGTTAATTTAGCATACAGAACTATGGCTTAGTGTTTACTATTTAAAATGTAGGCAGCATGATAAAAAACAAAACGGCTTCTGGGAAACTGAATATCTAAGTCAATAATGGTAAAGCCAATGACACTGGCTCATTAAACATAGCCATAGGGAACCGAATTAACTCTCTGTGATGAGAAATTTCACTTGGGTTTCCTCGGAAGAAAAGGTGATTAGCACAATCGTATTAGAAGGTGTTCTGATTTAAACGAATTCAATATCAACATCTATCTCATTATTCACCTATTTTTATGGCTCACCTTGTATTGAAAAGTGATTCATGATGATTTGCAAATATAAATTCAGGTAAACAAAATAAATATAAATAGGGGAAACGATATTAGAATAGGAAAAAGAAAATCTAAAATTAAAATACAAAAACAAAAAAGTAATAAATCCACAGAATAGCGATAAGGGAGAATATAAACTTGGTTCTGAAATTTATAAATGTAATGCTTTCTTTTGAACGAAATTGATTTAAACAATAATTTTAAATAGCACCAATTTTGGTATTATTATTTTTGCCAAAATACTGTTATTATTTTTATCCTGAGATTTGCAGACAGCCCAGAAGGTCAAGAGAATCAGACTGGATGACAGTTTGCACTGGGAACTCGAGAAACACTGAGTAATGGTCAATAGAAGATTCATATTTTTTTCTCCGGTCTAATTATGAAGAAATGATGAAGTTAATTCATGTTAATTGAGAGTTCCTCAGAAATTTAAAAAAAAAAAAAAGACCATAGGCACCCAGCGAGATGTCAGTTATGCTCTGGTCAAGAACAAAGTGCTTTAAATTGTGAGTTACTCCTGCCAGTTACATGGTCCATTGAGTCACAATTGTCTCTGAACTGAACTGGCAATTTCACCGAAAATTAGACGGAGTAAATCATCACAAGAATGTTAAATAATAACGACAAATCGTGTGCTTCATATTCCTGCCCAAAAAAGCGCTGTGTTAATTTTAACTCTATCACACATCAATTTATTTTATTTTATTTTTCCCAGCTTTATAGAGGTATAACTGAAAAATAAAAGCGTCTACTTTGAAAGTGTCATGTGGTGACTTGGTATACATGTACCTGGTCCACCTCATCCACAGGGGTTACATTCCAAGACCCCCAGTGATTACCTGAAACCAGATAGCACTGAACCCCATATATACAATGGTTTTTCCTATATATATGTACTTGTGATAAAGTTTAATTTGCAAATTAGGCACAGTAAGAGAGGAACAACAATAACTAGCAATAAAATAGAACAATTATAATGTACCGTAACCAGAGTTGTCTGAATGTGCCTCCCCCGCCCTCGTAAGCAATCTGAGAACAGAAGCTGCTTCTAAGTGACCAGTGGGTGAGCAGCATGAACGACATGGACACAGTGGACAGAGGGACGATCCACAGCCCGAGTGGGATGGAGCAGGAGGTGTGGGATGTCATCGCACTGCTCAGAACAGCACAGACGTCACACTTGTGAATTATTTATGTCTGAAATTTTCCTTTTTATATTTTCGGGCCACAGTTGACCGTGGGAGGGGAGAGGGAGGGGATGGGGGAGGGGAAAGGGAGGGGGAGATTGGGGGTGCCGGGGAGGGAACCCCCGCGGCCTGGCCTGCGGAATGCTTACCACAGTTCATTAACACCTTCATCACCAGACTCGGTTATTTTTTTTCCAAGTGAGAATATCTAAGATTTACTCTTAGTAACTTCTAAGTATACCATAAGGAATTATTAACTTAAACAGTCACCTTACTGCACCCTAGATCCCTACAGCATGCATGTTTATCTTATTTATCTTACAGCGTTTGTGCCCTTTGCCCCACATCTCCCCGTCTCCCTCACCAGCCCCCGCAACTACCTTTCTACTCTCTGGTTCTCTGAGCTTGACTTTGTTGTTGTTGTTGTTGTTAGATTTCAAAAGTAAATGATACCATCCAGTATTTGTCCTTCTCTGTCTGGCTTCACATAGCACAACTGCCCCCGGTTTCATTAGGTTGCTGTAAATGGCAGGGTTTCCTTCGTTTTCACGCCTGAGAACGGTTCACGCAGGGCGCCCGTGCCTCGATCTTGTGAATAAACGCTGCAGTGAACATCGAAATGATGCAGATCATCGCTTAGAGGGAGTGATTTCATTCTCTTTGTTTAGATATCCAGAAGTGAGTGGCTCGATCAGAGGCTACTTCCGTTTCCATTATTGATTTCTCTGTGAAAAGAATGATGAAAATTAAGAAGAAAACGATGGAAAAAAAGAATCAAACTTTAATGTGCTACTAAAGTTAACGCGTCCACTGGGCGACATGGCCTCATTCTTTTTCTTTGTGGCTCGTTCCAGAGGACCTGGCTAACGTGTTCTCAAGGCTTGGGTGGTATTTATTTAAGTGGCGCCCCTTAGTTTCAGCCTCATGTATCTCAAGAGAGAACTGAATTTCTTCATTCTCATCTATAGCAAGTCTTTATGCGTCTGAAGGAAACTGTTATTCAAGACTTTTTCTTGTCATTCGAGACCCCAATCTCCATAATCAGAATGAGTTGCCTGAATAACATTCTCTTCCTTAGTGATATTGTCCCAAAGGCTAGAGCATGAAAAGCGAAAAATATTAAGTTTATTGTGGGGGGAGCTGGAAGACATCAAGATTAACGATAAAAAGAAAAGACATGTTTATCTCCGGACATGACACAACGAGAAGAACACAACTTCTGTGCTCTTCTTCCCTGAAATACATAACCTCGGTCTAACGAAGGTAAAATATCAAACAAATTAAAATTGAGGGACATTCGACAAAATATTTGATCAGTATTTTCAAAGGTATCACAATAATAAAATGAAAGACCTTAAACTCTAACGGACCAGAGGACACGTAAAGAAAACAATCAGGTGCATGCCTTGCTTTATTCTAATTTCTTCCTGGAACATAAAAGGGACAGCAATGGAAATGACATACGTGAAAAAACTGGCCTGTGATAAAGGCTCCTGGGCCACATGCTTGGTGTTCCACCGTTATATTTAGTTTTCTGAGTATGTGTTGGTTTTGTAAGATGTTAACATTGGGGAAAGCCAGGTGAAGTGTTTACGGCTCTTCCATAGCTTCAAAATTATTTCGCAAGAAAAAAGTTTAGAAAATGTCTCTTTGAATCTGATACTTCATCATCTTTCTGTTTCTTATATCCCGTTGGATGTCTCACAGATACCTAACAGTAAGCATGGCCCTGAACAAAACTTTTTTCTCTTTCCTGCAGAATTAGACACCATACAGATAGAAGAGTTAGTTTCTCGAACTCATTCATATCACGGTTTTGCAAACTGCTTTCTCCTGGTTCGAATTCTATTGCTTTTCTCTCTCTTATACAAGATTCTTTTCTCTGTTTCAACTATTAAATGTTAGTTATCTCAGAGGTCCGTTTTAAGCTATCTGTTTCTCTCACTCTGTAATTCGTAGGTGAGCTTGCCCTTACCCCAGAGTCAAAGCCACCAGTCACTGTAATAAATCTCAATACTTTATACCCAAGTCAGAATTATCCACTGAGCTCAAATAATTGACTACTGTGCATCTACCTGGGAGCACGACAGATACCTTTAATTCAATACATCCAACAGAACTCAAAATCTTCCCCTAGAAATGCTGCTGAGCCCGGGATTCCTGTTTTAGAGAGTGGCATCCCCAGCAGCTCAACACAGACATCAGAAGAAAATGACACTGTGCCCCCTGTACTTAATCTCAGTGTGACTCACTGCATTGTGATGACTCTATCCCCACCTCTTAAAATCATTGTGATACCATCCTTCCATTCATTCCCAGTATTCCCTCTCTGGTCGTATTTAGCCATTACGTGAATTTGGACAAACTTCTCGGCCAAGGTGTCTTCAATTGTACTGCCCACTGACCTCTTAAAATATAAATGTGATCAACCGTGGCATAATTCTGATAAGCCACTCTGCTGCTAAGAGTGTTTCAATGATTCTCTAATATCTTCCAGCTCAGCACGCCTCTTGTGAGCCAGCTGTCACATTAGGACAGTAGGGTAAGCTATTATCCTTTTGATAAAAAACAGCAAAACAATATCGATGGGCTCCGGTCATTGTTTAAAGCAATCAGTAGGTGAGATAATTCTTAACAAATGATCTCTTTTTTCTTAACCTCTGTTATTTTGGAAAAGATGAAAGCGGAGAGAGAAATGTGAGTCAAAAATAATGTTTGATACTGTTGATTAGAAGAATGTGTATTAAATACAGAGAAATTTCAAGTAGATAATTATGCCAAATTTAGATTGGGATTCATGAATTTGGAAGAGCCAGAGCCTTGAGACACGATCACGGTTCGAAGGTAGAAGGTAGAGAAATGAGAGGACCGGTGTGCTCAGGAATTTAAGATAAAGAAAAGGAGAACAGTCTCGGAATAACGAGATGCAGAGAGTGGCGACAGCAATGAGATTCTAACGTGCCACTTCAGGAATTCGGAAAGCCAAAGATGCGGAGTATTCGAGACCAGGAGTTTATTCCAGAATAGACGTGGAGAAGGAAACTGTGGATGTGGGGAAATCAGCAAAGGAGAAACAGCGTAGGGAAGAGAATAGGGAGCACGAGAAGCTGCTGTTTCTGCGTGAGCTTGTCCAGCCCCCGCCCCCCGTGCCAAGGACCACTTAGCAGACGCCAGTGTCACCTCCCGAGAGGACACAGTGGAAGTTCGGCGTTGTGTTTACAGGCGAGAAATGAGAAAGAGGGTCATACATTCAGATCCACACGAGGATAAAATGAGTAATCTCTGGAGAGCACGAAATTCTTGAGACAGCGCCCAAAGTCATGACCTTGAAATTGACTCCCATGTGAGTCGATCTATTTTTTTTCTAGGCTCCATAAATTATCTTTCCTTCTCCCCGACTGCTAATCCTCAGGCGTCAGGCAGACGCTTTTCCTGGCTGGTAGAGGTGGCTGAGACAGCTCTAGTATCTCCAGGGGTCCTAGAGCATAAGGAGGACTCCAGAGTTTAAAGACCAGCCAAGAGAAGGCGTGTGTGTCGGGGTGGGGCGCCAAAGCGTGTGCGTAAGCCCAGGGAGACACGTGGAAGGGAACTGGGCCTCCCGCATCCTCTTCCTCTCTCCCTGAATCCTCTCTTCTGCTAAAAGCTGTTCTTTATGCTCCAAGAACATAAACTCCTGGCTACTTGCAGTTGCTGAGCATGATTTGCTGAAATGTTCACAATGGTTTCTTCAACCCTGCTGCCTCCGAATGCTCTCAAAACTTTGCTCTCTGTCATGGGCCCCGTCAACAGCCTCTAAGAGAGTTCATTCTTTCTTTCGTGCTGCTTCTCTATACCTTGAACAAAAATTCGCAGCCTTTACCACGCTTCCCTGGGCTCGTTTGTTTCTGTGACTCTCTGTAATTTAAGCTGGTGAAACAGTGTCACGGACGCTGTGGAGACTGGTGAAGTTGGCCCCCCAGGTCTAGGAATAAACACACCCGTGTGAGCAAAGCTATGCATGTATTTTTAATCGGTATTTCTGCCTTTCTCAAACTACGCGTAGAACAATGCACGGAATGACTGCCTATATGTGAAAGGAACACCTCCTGGAAGCCTATAAAAATAACTTTTTTCTCGTTTTCGCATGTAGTAGATCATTACCCACTTAATGAGAATTGTTCTACCATTATAACATGAAGCCATCTGTTCAATTTCTACAGAGATCACTAAAAATATCACAATGATGATAAAAGTCAAACACATTTTGGTAATTCAGAGCTGCGACAAATTTCAATTTCTACGTGTGTGTTTGTGTGTGTGCGTGTGTTATCATTTCATACGGTTATTAAGGATAGAGTACTTCTCTTTTTAGTGACTCTGGGTTGCTTAGTACTGAAAAAAGAACCCACTTAGGAAGAAAATACCAAGAACAAGCATTTGACCAGCTGCCTGAAAATCTAAAACCGCTATCGAAACAGTATGAACATAAAGCATTCGCTGGTAAAATCGTTAGAGCCTGAATTGTGAAAAGAATCTCAAAACAGGAGAGCAGAGCACACCCACGAGTGGACTGTCTCCCTAGGGACACACGCTGATTTCTGCAAGTGACAAAGCAATCACCACCACATGAGTGAACTAGTTAGGAGCTGCTGTACGAAGATGGGGACCGAATTCCAAGGATCAAAAATCCCATGAATTCTAAATCTGTAAGGGAAGCGACGTGAGTGCAGTGACCAGAGGGTCCTGTGCAGCGCGGATGCCACCTGTCATTCCCGCTGGGGTCGCGGCACAGAAAGGGACACGCTCACTCTGTGTAGTCAGGGCTATTGTTTGGGGAATAGTTCGTAAAACCTCCTTTTCCTAATTAATCTTCACCCCTCCAAAAGAAAAGGCTTCTAGAATCTAATTTTAAATACATGTAGTTTGCTCGTAGAGTGAGAATTCATTAATGGAAGCAAATAATGTATAATGTTTTAAGACCTGTACATTCAAAGTGATGTCGCCTGGCACTCAAACCCCATAAAGCACATTCAAGGCCGTTCTGTGGGTCCGTGGATCACTGCGAACCGCCAAGGACTCTGAGGGGTGGAAGAGAGAATGTGGGGTAGGCAGTGGGAGTTACAGTGTTTAGACTGGAGGCCACTTGAGAGTACCAGAACAGTACTTCGTTAGTGCTTCATTAGTGCCTTGTAACTTAGACTAAGCATCTTGTAGGAGATACAGGTAATGACAGAGATCTATTATTAATAAATATTATCTGGAAAATAATAACTCTCACAATAATGTTGATTTGTGCTTCTGGTTCAATAAAATCATTGTTATGCCTCCTGGTGAAAATGCTCCTCTCTTTGGAAGGATGACCTCTCGGTCAGCAGAGGGTAAGGTCATGGGGACAGGAAGTAGAGGATGTTGATAGTGGATCATCACAGGAAACAGTGAGTGGTGCCTCTCTCATTTCTACCCCTGGATCCCAGGGCGTAGGAATCGTGGAGATCTAGAAAAAGCACTGCCCATGCCACACCGATTCAGCACGTAAATGGCCATCTGGAGCACCTAGACATTGCCTGGCACTGTCACCGAGATGGGACTCCTGCCATCCTACCAAGCAGCTGCTCAGGGCTTGTGGGGACCACGGTAAGACTCGTAAGGTCCCTAAGCATGGCCCGGTGCCACACTTCCTTTGCTGCAGAGTAAGTTCCTTGATCAGAATCGATGCTGTATGAAATATCGTGACCGCAGACGAAGCGTTCTCTAAGTCCACAGTATTCCAGTGGGAACAGTGTGTGCGGGGGAGACAAACCCGCATCCAATCAGAAGATCGTGTTCCTCCTTTGATAAGGAACACCGTGCGTGCCCAGCTGCATGGCTCGGTGGGTCGGACAAGGCCCAGCTCCTGCCGGGCAGCTCAGCTTTTGATAATTTGGCAGCCCGTGGTTAAGCATTTCGTCTCAACTAAGGCCAAGAGCTTTTTCTCCAAAGGAAAATAAGTCAGGTACGTGCTTTAATCCTAAGGGCTTGTACTACGACTTGTTTATAGGGACCAAAGCCTCGAAACAGAATGTCTATCCACCACGGACACTTGAAGTACCATCGTATCATCCAGACCAAGTGGCCCAATGGAGGAGCAACTTGCACAGCAGCCTGGACCCGTGGGAGAGCCTGTACTTGTCCTGGACAAAACGAGCAAGTTTTCGGGTCACTCAGTCAACGGCTGGGGTAGCGCGCATCCATCAGAAATTGTGTTTCTTTTTTGGTTCTGGAGAGACCAGATGCAATGACTTATCTCGCACCTAAGGAGAGAGATTCCAGCATGCCCCACACCATTGGACCCCTGGGAATTTCGCCGCTGTGGAAGTCCCCTGAATTTCTATCAGATTTGTTTTCTGGCATGCAAATGTCTCATCAAGAAGTCTGGGGTAGTTACTATCTCTCGCTCCCTAGGCCCTATCAGCATAGTGACATCACCGTAAGGGACCAGCATGATAGCGTATGGAGGGAAAGGTGATCGCGTCCCCGATGACTGAACTGCGACACAGGTTCAGGCTGGAGATCTGAGCCCTGATCATCTGAAGCCCTGACCTCATACTTCCCTTTTCCCACTTGCTCTAGTGCAGTAGGAAGTGACCGGTCACTTTCATAATACTCATTATTTTGACAAACAAATGTTCTAAGGTACTAAATACGTGTTCACTCAGAACTTTGACTTGTAATCAGTATTTGATCGGAACTGGCTAACGCTGGTATCTTGCTATTCTCTGTTGCCACATCCTGCCACGGACTTTGAGTGTCCTCTTTACTGCTGGAAATAAAGTATAAAGAGATTTATTTTTAAAAATTGGCTCACGTGATTGTGGGGGTCGGCAAGTCTTTTCTGTAGGTTGGGCTGGCTGGGCGGAAACTCGGCACACACTGAATCTGTGTTCTGGAGGCAGCTTTTTTTTTTTTTCCTCCAGAAAACCAGATTTTGCTCTTAAAGCCTTCGACTTATTTCCAAGGCCCACCTACGTTATCAGAGATAACAGCCTTATTTAAATTCAATTTACCACGAATAGGAACCACCACTGCAATGTGCCTTCACATCGAAACCTAAATTAGTGTCCCACTGAGTAACTAGATAGTATGGCCTCCCCACGTCAACACGTACAATGAAAAATTAACCATCACGAGAGGTTTCCCAAACCTGCCTCTATTTTGATAATTCACTAGAAGGACAGAAGGACTCACACAGCTCACTGAAAGCGATTATACTCGTGCTTGGTTTGCTATAGAGAAAAGACACGGATTAAAGTGAGTCAATGGAAGACACACATGGAGGAGGCTGGGGACGTCCTGAATGTGGAGCTTCCTTTGTCCTCTCCCCACGGGGTCAGGACGCGTTGCCTTCCAGGTGTCACGTGAATGCCACACGCGGAGTGCGGGCTCAGGGTAGCTCGCCTAAACCTCAGTGCTCAGAGTTATCATCACGGCTCCATGACGTAGGCATAACTGGCTGGTGGCCCACGTGGTTGATCTCAGTCTCCCGATCGTCTGGCCTGACGTGACCCATGTTCCTGACCCTAAGTCACATTAGTGATCTCTTCTGGTGTGGCTTTTCCCCCACCCTAAACCACGCTGTTACTATCTTGCTGGTGCCGGATGATTTAGATCTTTATAGGTCCTTGTCAGAATTTTGTCTTAAACACCAAGTAAGATCAGAAGCCATCAGAAGATTTGAGCAAAGGAGTAATAGCTTCTGACTTTTATTTAAAAGGATGACTGATTATTTTGTCCCAAGGTGCTCAAACAATACTGATCTGTTTGTGAGACTTGCTTTTTATCTACCAAATGTGATAGTAGATAGGCACCCTCTTTCATGAACTTGGTTTCTGCCCATCATCCTGTTATTGACATTACTGAGTAATATTTTGTGTTCTGCTATGAGTTATCTGTGTTTTATCCCAGATAACTTCATTTCCAGTGAGTGAGACTCCTTTTTATGAAGAATAAATGTATTAATATGTGTTAAATACTTAAGTAGCTCCTAACACATAATACACCTTTAAAAACTGGTAGTTATTTTTTTTTTAATTTGAGCATATTTTAATCTCAATTTATTTCTCTTTTTAAAGTTGCTTTTAACATCTATTTTTTATATTTCTTCTGGTTAATACTATTTTATTGCAAACTTCCAACGTATTTTCTTAAACTTTGTATCGTGATAAATTAATGTTCAAAAATTTTAACTTAACAGCATCCAAGCAAAACATAAACATTTAGACACAAGTTATAGCTCTTTTTAAAAAATATTTATTGCTATAACACTTACTAGTTTTATCATGCCTTTTAAACATATTTTGTTAGGTTTTTCAAAAAGTTTTTTTATAGTTGTTTTATAACTATTTCTTTTGTGTGTCTTAAAAATTACACGAAACATTATACTCGTGCATGCTTATTGAACTGCGTGTGTTTACACGGACATTTTTGGGGTGGGGAAGGGTTTCATGGCTTTTATGGATTTATCAAAGCAAACTTCAAATCTATAAATATTTTATTTCAAATACTTTATGTTATACTTTTCCATATATAACCCACAGTGGCTGTGTTTTATAGCAGAAACTGCCCTGTGTTCTCTGATGCTATTGCTTTGAATTCAATTTGGCCTGGAAACAAATAAATCAACCAAGCAACAAAGCGACAAAAACCCCGATATGATTTTTGTGTGCCTGATAAAGGATGCCGTATCAAAGTGCAGAAATTTCACATTCCTATACAATCTAGGTGCTGAATTCGTAAGACCAAACCATTTCTTTTCTCTTCTCCTCCATAAAAGTGAAGGCCGTGCTATAAACTTACAAACGACAGTATTATTTAGTGCATTCTATTTTTAGATTGAGCATTGGCTATTTCAGAATTCATGCTTGCATTGCCTTTGAGACTTAAACTGTAGTCTCATGGGTCCCTTTAGTTTAGCGCTGTCCTTCTATTCCTAAGACACAGATCTTCCCTTATCACTGCCTTTCAATCTCAGTTGATTGACAGTTACCGATTGTTTCCTAGGGAAGGGAAGGCAGCCCCCAGAGAGAAAGGCGCTCTTGGTTTAGACCCTAACATCGCATCAGTAAGACCATTGGTATGTCCTTCGATTGACTGAATGACTAGCCAAGCAAAGCAACAATTGTCTTCGACACACTGCACAGTTTCGATGATGCGTTTACCCCTCTCTAGAATAATTTTTTAAAAAAACTAAGTGCTTGCCACAACACTTCTGTGATCACAAAACATCATTCCCATTATAAAAAATACCCTCGTTGTCACAAACTTTATCCCCATAGTATAGCTCATGATAAATGAATTCAATAAATGCGAGGCTTTCACACTTGAACCCCATTCTCGTAACTCATAAGCAACATATATTTGATAAAATCATAATGCATACCTGGTCATTTTCTCTCCAGACGGCTAAGCCAAGATGTACAAACTTAATTGTTTCCTTCAAATGTCTGTGAAAGTTTTTAACTGTTTTGGAGGAATATTTATAGATTATTCAGCCTTTATACACTTTAAATAATCTTTTATTATCTCTAAGGAGTGTAGAATCAAGCACAGTAAAGATGGAATTCTAAGCTTCCTCGGCCAGACTTCTAGTTTATTTGTTTGTTTGTTGTTATTTGTTTTGACACAACAGTCCTGCCAGCTCTCAAAGGGTGTTCTTCCTTCTCTGCTTGTTTGATTGTGTAACTGCCCCAAAGCAGCGCCAGGCTGTGCTGTTCTCCTCCGAGAGCCTTGTGGGGAGGGGACCGATCACCCTTCCAGTCACCCAAGCGCGATTTCCACTCCTACCTTTCCATACCAACAGGGAGAGTATTTACTGTGTTGCTAAGAAAAATCAAAATCCAAGACGGGTTTTGTTCTGTGTTGGTTCTGCATGCAGTCAAGCAAATCAGAGTCCCGACCACGCCTTCGGTGCTTCTCAAAGACCCCATCACACCAATGTCCCCAGATGGGCCTTGTTCTCTGAGAGCCATTTTGCCCGCCTGCTCTGTCAAGTCTCAACACTCGAATCTTGTCAGGAACTCTCAGTGGAATCTACCTTTTTTTCAGGCCTCTCTATAACTAGAGGTAATTTTTCTTCCTCAGTAATTCCGTAAATAAAATACAAAATCACGTAGTTGCGAATAAATAAACCCACTTTACATTATAAAACTGCCTTGGATGGGAAAAGGTTCAGGTTTAGGCTGCATATAATTAAAAAGGTTGGCGTGTTTAAGCTTAAAAATGAGACTAGATATTAGGACAAGTAATTATAATGCGTGATCCACGAAGGGAGCCCACACCCTGTACAGGCATTCCACCACCCTCCTCATAAATAGAAATCAATTCATAAATTATCAGCAATATACATTTCAACTCATGTAGCTATAATTGCCATGCTATTGTGCTGTTGGTTTCCAAATGTGCCTCAGCAAGTAATTAGAAACGACTTTAGAAGGAAGGAACGCCATTGGATTTGTACACTGATCATTTCTATAATTCTATAGGCCATCGCCCACGCTGCCTTCTCCCTGGGCCCAAGGAAGCTGATTTCATTTCCTCTTTTCCTTCAGTCAGAATGAATCACTTTCTAATGAAACAGATATTAAATCTTCTTTCTAATGAGAAACAATCTTTTAGGTTGTTTTCTTCATGTCATAATTCTCTCACATTAACGATAGCATATAACCTACTTTCTTCGAATCAGTAAGTTCATTAGACAGAAATATCATTCCGTCCCACAGTGGAAACTGTCAAACAGGATGCGGTTTCTATAATAGCTAAATAGCAAATTTGGGTCTTTTTGTTATTTGACAAAAGCACTTTCAGCATACTTAAGGAAAAAAAACAGATGTCTAATTGAGGAAATATTATTGGGAACATTTAGCACTATAAACATTAGCATCATGTTAGTGCATATTTATTCCAAGCTATAAATTGTCAATTCATTTAGAGCGAGTTTCCCATTTCATAGCACGTGATTCATAGTAAAATTGGATGCTGTTTTACCTTCTTCCTACAGTATCGATAATGAAGCAAAGATGTGCCAACCAGTTTCTTTAAGACAACTGGTTTTAAAATATTTTAGAACTTCCTTGCTTAAGAATTTCTTTTTATTAATTATTAAATTTATTAGAGTAATGATTTACATCCATTGTAAATATGTTTGTGGTGGAGAAAATTGCGTGGAACAAGGTAGAAGTGATTTTTTAATGGTGTATTTCACACTAAATATTAGGTATCCTTTTCATGTTATATACTATTATTATGGAAGTTTAGAGCCATGCAATAGAGAATGAAATGGAAGAAATTTAATTCCTGTGAGGACTGTATCAATGGACAACTTAGAGAAAAATAACTATGGTGGAAGAATCTTTTACATCTCTCAAACTTTCATCATGAGATTTTTCTAAAAAAAGGAAAGAACTTTAGTTGTAGGAATGATGTTAGTATGAGTATTTTCTTAACTCAATCTGTACTATAATACGATCTAACTTTTCCACAAGTGCCCTTGAAATATTTGTAAACGTGTTTATATACTGGGCCACAAATCAAATGTCAATAAGTCCGAGAGATTATAAAATGCAGATAATATTCTTTGGGAATAATGCAAGCACTAATACTATAGATAAAAATTGCTAATCATTTATTGAGTGCTAAGTATGTGTGAGCACTGTAAAATAAGAAACGTGGACATAGTTTTTTAGCCATCCACGAGAACTTGAATGCAGGTCAGATTCCAAGTCCATACTTGTCACTGGAATAATAATGCATGTTTAAACATTTTTAACAAAAGTACTTCAACAAATTGGAAATTAATAAAATATGCCTCTCAATAACTTTGAGAAGCTTTAGTTTTCACTTACAGAATATTTAAAATATGACAGCAATAAAAATGTTACTCCTTAGTGCTTATAAAACATACTTAGGGTTATAATCACATGAAAAAAAAAAGACCGCTGAACTAAACAATTTCATGATTGTTCAAACGAAAAGGAAAAAATAGAAATAAATGAAAATTATTAAATTTTAGTAAAATAACCAAAACAATAAGTATTTGAAGAAAACAGAAGTTAAGACACCTTAGTTTAAAATATAAACAAGTTTCTCAAGAAATATCTCATTAAAAATAAACACATAAAACAAAAGTATTTAAGAAAAAGGAGAAAGTTGCCGCAGGCGAAGGAATTGTTTTATTTTTTTAATGAGTACCAGTTATAATACGTGAACACGATAATCATTTTGAGGCTATTAATGAAAGTAAATTGTCCTACAAGATTTTTAAATGATCGAAATTACCTGAAAATTTTTAAAATTCAAATAGAATATGACAATGACAGAAATTACAATTGCCCCCAAATTATCTTGTTAGAAGCTCTAGTCCTAAATAGCTTTACGTATTTTTTCTAACATACATATAACTAAGTTCCTAAGAAACTGTAAGTTATTGAATATAGAAAACGTCACTTAAAAAATCGAGAGAAGCTCAGATACTAAATTTAAAAATATAGAGCAAACAGGAGTAGAGATTCGGTTCCCGTGTGCCCGTAAGTGCAGCTATTTTTTTTTTTAATTAGCTACCCTGTTCCAGCAATATATCGCAAGGTACATGTTCTTCTACCAGTTTATCGAACCACTAGACTAATGGAGAAAAGATTAAAATGAACATATGGGTGGTTATAAAAACAAAAACTCCTTGATAAAATTCAAAATCGATTTATAATTTAAGCAAATATTCTTAAATGAAAAAAGAAGTATTGCTCTATAAATGTAATGCCATGCCAATCAAAATATCACTTATTTATGATGAAATTTGAGAAATCAGTTCTGAATGTTTGTAAGAAAAAATGCATAACAACATCCATAACCTACTTATGTTTTTATCTAAATTATTATCTAAGCTTGTGTGTTTTTTCTTCTTTTTTAACCAGAAACTATTTAAAGATATAAAATCTCTGCTCTAGCAGCCTTGACACGTCTTAAATATAAAATTCTCATGTTACTATTTTTGAGAATGTCTACGTGCATTAGTAAAAATTTAGCTTCAAACTTCCCATATGTTTCTCTTCAAATTTCGAAGTAGGCCCAATCTAAACATCTCCTTTGGAGCCGGGTGTTCTTATAAATTCACGGCCTTCGATCTCATTGGGACAATCAGCATGCCTGACAAAACCTGGATATGCCACAAGACCAGCCCCCAGCCCTCTCCCAGTGTTCCTGCCGATTTTATTTCCATGGCATGTCTACTCCACATTTCATCATTTGAATATTTAAAGGCATGTGGCAGCTGTGGGATAGATTACTGGCCAAGGGGTTGAACCACTTAGACTGGCCTAGTATATATATTTTTTTAATGACAGTATGCCTGCAGTGGCTTTTTTTTAACCACTCTGAATTTCACTTACTTTACCTAAAAATGGAATTTGAAATAGCTGGCACATGCCTTGCACATGAACTGTGACTCGTGATCTTCTATTTGCTCTTCCAGGACTAGAACTTGAGGTTACTTTGTAACTTCTGCAGACTTTGATCTTATATGGTTCACAGATTGGTTAGAAATAAGCAGTTAAAGTCATCCATCACAAAAACAGTCACTCTGGGTCAAAGCATAAGAAGCCAACAGACAGCTTCCAGTCTCCATAAAGAGACCAAAGAACTTTTGCATAATTCCGAATTCCTGCTCCCTCATGTGCTCATTACTATGTTGAGCAACCTGAATTTTATTGCTGATTTTCTCTTATATTTATTATACGTTATATGTGTGTGTATGTATATGTGTGTATATATGTGTGTGTATGTATATATGTATATATGTGTATGTATACACATATATACATATATACATATATGTGTATGTATACATATATATACATACACACACATATATACACATACACACATATATATACACATACACACACATATGTATATACAAAGATATTATTATATTTATTGTATATTTGTCTTTGAGCCCGAATATGGAATTTTCATATTTTAAAAGTGAGATTCTGGTCAAATAGAAATGATGGCTGTATTGGTTTTCCATGGTCACTGTGATAAATAACCATATACTTCATGTTTTAAAACAATAGGAACTTATTTTCTCACAGTTCTGTTGTCCAGAGGCTCAAAAGCAGGTGTTGGCAGGCCACACCCCCTCAGAATCCCTAAGAATTATTCCTCTCCTCTTCCAGCTTCTTGTGGCTCCAGATGTGCTGAAATGTGTGGCAGCATACTTCTAATCCTTGCCTCTATCTTCCTGTGGCCTCTTTCTGTGTCTACATCATCTTTTCTTATAATAACATGTTACGGACTCTGTAATCCAGGATGATCTCCCTTAATTATGTTCCCAGACACCTTTTTTCCAAGTAAGATGACAGTCACAGGTTCTGGCTGGATATACCTTCGGGAATCACCATTCAAACCACGATAATTGCTAAAAACAAAACGAAATGCAAAAAACACGTTTGTGCAAAGTTCCATATACTTAATAAAGTCGAGTTACAGAGTGCGCGTGGTGACGCCGGCGTAAGCGGCCCCACTGCACGGCCAGTCGCGTGACAGCGGGGCACACGCAATGACGTACAGGACCTAACGCTTGATGACAGTAAACGACCGTTTACATATCAATCACGCTATGCTTTTTGTCATTACTTGAGAGTGCACTCTTTCTGCTTATCAAGTCTGCAGCGAAGCGCGGCGGTGTCACCCCAGCGGCCTCGCACGACCCTCGTCCGCCTCCCCCCGTGCTTGGTGTAATCGCGGGGTGCTGGTTCGGCAGCGCGACACCCGCGCACGTCGCCTGGGGGCAGGAGGCCGCGCTGTGCCATCCGGGTCCGTGCAGGTGCACACTGTGACGTCCACACAGTGACAGGGCCCTCACCGGGCGCTTCTCAGAACGCATCTCCGTGCTCCAGGGCGCGGGGCTGTGCTCTTGGTCGGTTCAATCCGTGGAGATAGAAATGCACGGGACGGAGACCACGGCTTCCAAACGTGGAAGAAAAGCACTATAAATAAATCCGCTCCCCCTTCCGAAGGGCCACTTAGCGTTTCATTCCGCAGATCCACCAGAATGCGTCCGCGGGTCTCCCTTTGTCGGACGATTCGCTTCCTGTTGGTCTTATTATATTCATCCCAAACCCAAAGGTACCTGTGTAAAGGCCTGTGTGTAATAGGCAGAATAAACACCATGGAGCTTAGTTATCAAATCAGTAGTTAACGGTACAGATAATGTCAATTACCTTCCAAAAATACCGTATCGATATGCGCCAGCCACAAGAGTTTGTCAAAGCACGCGTGTAGAGGAATTCACAGGGCCGTGACAGTGACTTCAGACTGAAGAGGCACCGCAAATGCAGAAAGAGGCTTTGGGGGGCCTGTGTTCTCTGACCAAAGGCAGATAGAGAGTGAAGCTGCAGGACCCCGTCTGGGGCAGCCCGGGGAGGAGGGGGCGCGTGAGCCCCAGACTGCCGCCTTCCGCTGATGCCCCACACAGAAGCCCCCCATCCCCGCCCCTCTTAGTGTGCAAACGCTCCTCCCTGGGGCATCCGGGAGCACGCGCATCAGACGGCTCCCACCGCCTTACCATTATTTTGCTAATCTATAGTCAGACCATTCACTTAAGCGCACAGAGGAAGCGGTTTTCCTCCCAGCCTGGAAACTCGAGGGGGTGCCAGACAGTGAGTAAACACGAGCCCATCAACAGCACCTATTTAAAAGTAAATAAATAAATAACCATGAGCCACACAATATTTGAAATACACTAAAAATTCTTTTAAAAAGATTCATTCTTTATGGGAAATTCAAATGTAAGTGGGCATTCTGCGTTTTATGGGCCATCCTAAAGGGAGGGTGTCAGAAATCTAGTCTTCCAGGAGGGGATGTTACTGGATAATAAACTGCCACAGATGTTTATATTGATGTGGTGGATGTGGTGGAAAATATTGGATTATAATTTAAAAAGCAAGTTTTCACTAATTCACAGCTCTGAACGCCATTGAGTGAAAGCCATGTCCCCATGTGCCAGCGAGTGGCAGTGGGGCCAGTAGGGGCAGCCAGGTCAGATGCACTTGGCCTTGAGTTTGAATGAACAAGGTATTTTACTTCTTTGTGAGTCGTTTCTACTCCAGCTCCACAGAAAACCTCAAAAACCCGTAAAGTATGGATATCTGTCCATGTATTTTTTTAAATAGTTGTTACTTTTCAGTTAATTGAAGATTTTTACATACAGTACATAAATCAAGTACACGATAAAACCACAGTGACGAAGGGCAGGATTAAAGAAACAGTATATTTTCAAAATAACAACCACACACAAAAAAACCATATTATTATTAGAGTCAAAATAACCTTAGGAAAAAAAATCTTGAAACAGAATAGCATACTATTTCACAATTTAAAAATCTTTCTGGACTAGTATTTCTTGAAAAACAAGGGCAAATTTGGATTCTCAAAGGTTATTTTACAATAGTATACTCATAATAGGTGCTGAGGTGTGACATTGGGTGACTCCTCCCCCAGGAATTTGGAGCAGTGGTACATTGACCATCTAGGGCCATCGAATTTGTTGGTAGAGTGAATATAACACTTTTTATGCAAAGAAACCTATCAGAAATACGATGACTTAGACGAGCCTGGCTGGGAGATTGTGGCCCTCGAAAGCCAGCGGTGGGCGGCCTCGCTCTGTGTTCGCATGTGCTCGTGTGGACGTGCGATGTCGGTCCTATTCCAACACGTGTGAAGGCCATGTCTTGCCCTCGCATTTGTCCTTGATGTGCCTGTGTTGAATCCTCGAACTCTAAAGGACACAGCTTGAAAATCAACAAATTACATTGAGAATCGCCTTGGGTTTTAAAGGTGAAAATGCCTCATCGCTGCTGGATTTGCTGGGAGTCTGTTAAAAATATTTTCTTGCCACTTGTTTCCAGCAGTACAGAAAAGTTGGTGTGTTATGCATCTGGCTAGTGTGGTCTTACTCCTGCCTGGCCCCCACTCCGCCACGGCCTGCATCCAGAGAGCGCCAGCCCTCAGCATTCCCGCCTTGTTCACAGCCTTTGGTGTTAAGAACCATCTCACGCTGAATTTGATTTCATGACACTGCTACATCTGGCTAAGTCTCGGCATCTCATCTTGTATCTTATCTCTGGCTTTGTACTTATCCCAGAGACATCTGAACTCTGACACTGCTGTCCCAGTACTCACTCGAGGTCCCTTCTTCTTTTGTGAAATTGATGTGTCGCCTTTCGAAGTGCCAACTCCCTGGAATTAAGTGCCAGGTCCTTGGAAGCGCACGTGATGCGTAGCCTTCTTGCTGTAGCCTGAACCCCCACACTAATACGTTCTCCTATTTTCCACCTTTTCTAGGTAAACCATTCATATGTATTATCTTGTTTAATCTTCATAATTGCTATTATGATGTCATTTAAAGTTGAGAAAAGTCGAGCTTAAAGGTGTATTTCACATGAGGTCACAAACCGTGGGTGGCATAACAGACTTGCCCCTCGGTCGGTTATTCTGATTCTAAAGTAACACTCCACGCAGTTTGCAGTGGAAACAAATGCCCTGGTCATCTTGACCTTGGACCTCACGTTCTATGGGAGGCTGACCAAGAGCGAGGGGAGGGAGGATAAGACCATAAATGGAATACAGAAAATCGTCAGCAAAGAACAAGAAATCAGTCTACGGCCACGCCACCCTGAGCAAGCCCGATCCCGTCTGATCTCGGAAGCTAAGCAGGGTGGGGCCTGGTTAGTACTTGGATGGGAGACCACCGAGGAAGACCAGGTGCTGTAGGCGTAAATAATAAAAAATAAGGGATTGTAAGCTGACAAGGCCCTTGCAATCTGTGAGGTTGACCAAGGGTTGCCTCACCTAAAAAATAAAATGCCAAAAGAATGAGAAATCATAAGAATAAGTCAGTCTTAATGAAACTTCCTTTTTTTTTTTGGTTTTCTGGAGTCAACTTTAAGATAAAGGTCGCTGATGGAGACCACTCGAGGGCTGAATACAACTAGCAGACAATTTCTTCGGGGTTGCGTGTTCCTCTGGAAAATAATCGTGCATTTTAGTCACCTTTTCAATAGATAGAGAGATAGATCGGTTGACCTACAGATAGAAATAGTGGGTATAGATACTTTCTTAAGTAACCAAGTGGCTAGGACACGTTTATAGTTATACCATGTTTTTTTTATACCATATATCTGAGTATATGTCACAGACCCTAGAGGATTCGCTCGGCATCAGGTTATAGTTCTTGACTTCTAGTTTTGTAAATGTAGACACATCCCAGATTCCGAAGTTCATTTCTCCCTTTGTGCCGTGGTGGAATAGGACCAGGTGATTACCAAAAATCTCTCTCTCTCAATTCTGGACAAGTGTTCGTTCACTGTCCCATTAATTTATCAATTAATTGTTATCGATTATTAGTTGCAGGTATTTCTAAAACAACGGAGCGAAGTGTCATACGTGAAAGTCGGGACGTCGATGGCAGAACCGAAGCACAGCTTGAGGACGTGCTCTGGACTCGGGACGTCACAGCAGACGTCACACGCTCTGTCATGCCCTTGGCCATGCAGGCTCTCTGAGCTTTTAAACACACGAGTGGCTAAGCGGTGGACCCAGCCACTGAGGCTTATGGGGAATATAATGGTGAAGACGAAATGGACACAGAGGGATGATGGTACCACAGAAGGGACACAAAGGAACGCAGTGGAATTTACATCACGAAGGTTCCCAGAGCTCGGCAGCTAAAGCTGAATAGACGGCTCATCCAATTATTCTCTCCTTCACCTGTTCCATAATTATTTATCCCGGGAGAGGTCCTGGGCACCATGCCAGACATACATGTTGAACAAAACGAAACTGGTTTCTGCTGTCAGAGGCGCTCAGATTTTAGCGAGGGAGATGAACGCCAAGAACCGCGCCGCGTCTGAGATTTTATTCTGTTTACGAGCTAGAGCGGCCGGCCACAGTTTCGTGGATGCTGACGGAAGACCTGAGGCTCCCGGTCAGAGAAGAAAGGCTGTGACTCGTCGATAACGGCGTTTGCCTGCTTTTCTGAGGCCCAGTTTCTCCAGCCAGCAGCAACACACAGGCCGCCCACATACATCGGAATTATTGATAAACAATGGGTAATTTTTACCGTGTGTTTCAGTTAGTGTATAGGACATACTTATACCACAAATATATTGTTAGCTGAAACTCAAATTTAACTGGGCACTGTATTTTTTTTTGTTTAGTAAAATTGGTACCTATAGGCCCACCTGACCTCCGCTCCCGTGAGAGGCCTCATCTCTCTGCCAAGGTTGTTCGCTCTACACGCACCTTCGTGAAGGTCAACGGGACCAAAGATGGTGAAAGACTGCTCAAGGTCTTGCAGAAATGTATAGACCTATTAATACTATGCACTAATCAAACTAATACATGATACACAAGTCCAATCTGTGATAGGAGGCCTGAAGGAATTTGAAGGGTATTATCAGAAAGCGAGCCTGTTAGATGCTAATGAAATATGCTTAGGTAACAACTAAACCTCATGGACATTCCTCTAATGAGTTCCTGGGTAATTATTAAGTCAAGTCTCACAGGAGTAGCTCCTCCCGTCATAATAATTAATACACGTATTATTCCTGTTCTCCAATGGCAGAAATTACATTTATTTAGCTATATGTTTCCTAGCAAAATAGGGTTAAAATCTTGTTCCAAACATTCTTTCTCTTTAAAACATTCGATCGATTTGTCCATTTGATCACATGATTATGCTGGTCTTTCCTCTGAATGACTAATTTTATTATTGTCAGAGAAAACAGAGAATTCGATCACCATCCCAGCTCTCACCGGTGAGCTGGGTGCTGGGGACCAACCGGAAACTGTGCTGAAGCGGCCCACTTTGTTGTGACCTGTGGACTTTAAAAGTTGTCAACGGCACTACATTGAGTCGGCTTGCGAACAAATTCCTCGTCTTTAAAAAAAATGTGCCTGTACTATATGGTTCTATTTTGACCCTCTGCCAAAACATTTTCAATTATATAATTAGCACATCTACTGCATAACATACGAGTTTTTAAATCGGCTTGATTAATTCATGGTATTAATTTATATTAATGTTTAAATAATTCAAGTGCCAGTTATACGTTTAAGAGATGACTATGCTTCTTGACGTCCATAGGGATCGTGTGTTACTTTTCTTTTATTTACCATGAACTCCCTTCTTTTGTGTGCTCTGCTATCAAATTGGGCCTAATTTTGATTCCCTCCCGCTTCCCACAGAAGGACAGGACAGAATTCAGAACCTCACATCGGAACCTGCTTTTCTGTACACGGTACACGGTGACATTTCCCCATTTTTCTTTAAAAACATAGACGCTTTCCTAATTTTTAAAACTGGATCTGTAGCGATCCCTTCAGTGTGGAAATTCGGAGCTTCTAAGGAGACTCGCAGATGCGCCCGGGACGTTTTCCGGGGCGCGAGGCTCCAGCACAGCCTCATCTCCACGGGCCCTTTCTCAGTTTGGCTGAAGGCCGCGGATCAGGCCTGCTCATCGTGAGAAGCCTCTCCGCTCCTCTCTGCTTCTGCTGCAGCCCTTTCTCCTCGTCGTCCTGTGCACCAAACGCTCCGCTGGCACCACAGCCAGTGAATCATTTCATAATTGCTGTCCGACACGGCCCGTCGGGGTCATCTGCTGGTGTGGATTTCATTGATTCACTCGTTCATTAATCCGCTCGCTCCACAAATGTTTGCTGGGCACCCGACAGGTGCCAGGGGATTTTCCAGACTAGAGAGATAAAAATCGTTATTTTTTTATTGCTTTTAGCTTCTGGGACAAGGTCCTCCTATCTTTCCTTATCGCTCTTCGTCAGATTTTTTACGTGGCCGTCTCCCCTCGCTCTGCCCATCCGCGTTCCGGGATATCCATCCGTTCCTCCCAACGATAGCAGATTCACAAACGACTTCCACATTCATGTCGCCGGCTCCTGGGCCACTGATACGCGTGTTCGAGCTCTCTCCTCCTTCCCTTCAGAGCTGCACGATCTTCCCACAGTCTTGTAAATGTTTCCCAAAGCAAGTTTTTTATAGCTGCTGCTTCTGGGTTTTCGGGTTCTATTAAGTGTTTCACCAGATTCCAGTTGCTCAAACTGCAAATACAGCAACGCTCCCCGCGCCCTGACCCCTCACCACCCAGCCGGGTCCATGGGTCAGCGGCCCACACCCGCATCCTTCCTTCGGGTCCCCTCCGTGTCCGTGGCCTCCCCTGCAGCCTCACCCCCAAACACCCCACTGCTGTCTTCTGCTAGGCCTCCCCTCGCCTAGCTCAGGTGTCTACCAAGGACACGTGGAACGTTACCATCCATTCTGGGGGGCCCTGGTTTTGTGGCTTTTTTCTCTTTGGGATTCTCTCCCCAAATTCCAGCTGCTTCTGTATCCCTGACCTTGGACTCTTGTGTCCTCTGTCCCTGTCAGACATTATGTCCCGGCCCTCAGGGAGAAAGTTGGGGTAGCCGGGGGCTCACTAGGGTGACCCTGGACTTGCACTGATTATGCCAAAAATATCGTTCGTGTATTTTTTTAGCTTCTATAGTTAATTATAGCAGGATGAAAAGTCTGACTCTAGCTGCTCTGTTATGACCGGAACGGGAAGTGACAGATATTGCCCGCTTTTCTTAACTACTGTGACTTTATCTAAATAAAATGCATCTACTGATATTAGTAAACAGTAAAGAGTATCAATTAATGCACTTCTATGAAAAAGGAAGATGAGGTTCTATTACACCTCACCACGCATACAATTCTCTCTCGTTGTTACATTGTAACTTTTCTACGGTCACCTTATTATTCTGTGGGCTGTCGCTATAGTTCTTTCTTCGTCCAATGATTTTTCGTGGATGTAATAGTCTCGTGTTTTAACATTTGCCTTGTCCTCTGCATAGTTATGGCTCATTCACTTCCGAGTTTATAGGAAGCACAGAAAACTCCTCTTCGAATGGCTGTGCACATCCCCGTGTCTCTCACTTTCTGGGCAATGTTCCTTCTAGATCCCTCTTCCCCCGGCTCCCGCTCAGCCTGCTGCCGTCCAAACATCTCTCTTCGTCCCTTCCTCTCGCCTCGCTCATCCACTGGGTGTCTTATTCCCCAGCTCCCTCCAAGTCTATCTTCCTGTCAGTCGACTCCATTTTCCAAAAGCTCAGTGAGAAAGGGTGTGCGGGGCAGAAATGTATGGAGCTCCTACACGTTCCAAACTTCCAGCTTCACTCTGGGTTGATAGTTTGGAAATCATAGGATTTTAAAGGATCGATTCATTGTCTTTGAGCTTCCGGGGCTGCTATCATGTTACCTGGCACCCATCTGATCGCTAGTTCATCCTAAGTGATCTATTTTATCTCTGGATCTGATAGAATTTTTTCCTAAAAATTCCTGATGTGTGCGTGTGTCTTTGGTGCATATCTTTTTGCATTCATTGGGTACTCTTTCCATCTGATCATTGATTTCCTTCGGGTTTGGGAAATTTTCCTGTTACTGCCTTTTTTTTTTTAATTTTCTATTTTAGTTCAAGGATATGAACTTCCAAATTCATCCTCCGACACTCCGATCTTCCCCACGTAGTGGTCACCTCTTTACTTTTTAGTTCTTCTTCCCGGAATCTTTCATTGTACATCCTAGTTCTACTAATAATTTTTAAAGGAATTTTTTGAAGTTCTTTTGAGTTCTGTTTCTTCTGAATTCTATTTTTTTCCTCTCTCTTTTTCTTTTAGAGTGTTTCTCTTTGGCATTACCACATACCATTAAATGTCTGAGGATCCTTATCTTTAGTATTAAAAGGGTCAGGTACTTGTAGAGCTAGTTGGAACCTCTGTTCTCATTGGGTTAAGAAACTGAGGTATGTTTAGGTTGATCTAGTCACTATGAAAACTCTACCTGCAAGTATCTGTGGATATCTATTTTGACCTGGTCTGTTTCCTCAGAAAATAACTCATTTGTCTTCTCCTGAGGTCATAATACTGGTCGTTAGCATCTAGAACTCAGAGGCAGCAGAGAGAGGGAAGGGACTCTGCTCTCAGCCTCCAGACATTGCCATTACGATCTCACGTCTACACTCAAGTCTTTCTGATGTCGCTTATGCCAGAGTCTCTCCCCCAGATCTCTCCAGAAAATGCCCATGTAATTTAAGTGTTAATTTGTGACAAGTGACAGTCTCAGCATAAATGTCAGTAAGCCACAAAATGAACCAAAACAGCCAAAAACACTTTTTCAATCCAGAAATGGTGGACACAGGAGTTCGCACATGCCATCGAGATCCCTTCTCTGCCCTTCACGCAAACATGTTCTTTCTTACAGGAAATGTGGCATCATGGCCACCGGAAATCAAAGACTCACATTTTATCGGATTAGAAATCCTCCAAAAAACAAACAAACAAACAAAAATCAAACGAACAAACAAACAAAAAACCTATTCTTTCTCCAAAGCTCTTTAAGTTCACAAAAACAGTAGTCTTCAGGCCTTGTGTCAGTCCTTGTCACTTTGCTTAAGGGGATGAAGTTTTCTGATAAGTCCAGAAGCATTTCCTGGCTCACCTGTGTGGTAAGGAATAGGGACACGGAGGAGAGAGAGTGCCACCAAAACCTACATAACGTTTCATGCATATATCCTGCTCATATAAAGAAACCTTTATCGTGTGTGTATGAGAGCGTGTGTGTGTGCGTGTGTGTGTGTGTGTGTGTGTGTGTGTGTGTGTGTGTGTGTGTTCTCTGGTACTAGGCATGCCTTAGTTCCACATCACTCCTTATGGCCTGGCAATCAGAGCCAACTGTACATCTAATGACTGCCCCGAGCACACCAGCATGCAGCAGAAAAGGAAGACAGGAGAGCCCCAATTAAAAACAAAACACAACAACAAAACTAAACCACTAACTGTAAACTGCACAAAGAACCATCAACGCAGAGCACTCGCTCACCACAAACGCCCACGGCTTACAGTGCGAGGGGTCACAAGGGTTTGCTCCGTCCATCGACCTGGCTGTCCCCGGAACTGGTGCCCTGAAATGGATCACTTGGGAGATTTCGTTTGCAAGGAACAGAAAATTCTACTCAGACTTAGTGAAAATAGACTATTTTCCCCTCTTTTGGCTAACTTAGGAAAAGCAAAAAGAAAGACACAGACACTATTCGATCACCTGCCCTGCTTGGCCTTCTGCAGGTCTGAGGCCACGGGGCCGGAGAGCGGGAGCTTTCCTGTCGTCACGGAAAATGGCCTGTGCCCGGCGCCCCCTCTGGACCCCCAGTGATCTGTGCCCTACGTCAGGGGTATTCGTCAGCGTTTTGTCACCAAGGGACAGCCCAAGAGAGACGGCGGGACCCCCCTTTCTGTCCCTTCGCCAAAACCTGGCTACATCCTGGCTGTGCTTTCCAGTCTCCCTGGCTTTTCCTTCCGCTTCTGAGAAATGGTTTGTAACTTGTGCTACTACAAAGGACAAAATGAAAAGCGAACCGCATCATTATGTCCTGTGCTTTATTAAAAAAAAATAGACGTACACGAAATTAGAGAACTTTCAGCCCCTCGCCCGGGCCCCAGAACTCAACGCTCCGCCATGTTTTTCTCACCATTTCTTTTTTTTAGATTTCATTTTCTTCCTTTTTTGTTTTTATTTTTTTGGCTGAAGCAGTTTAAAGCAAATCGGAGAAATCACATTGTTTTATCTTTAGACACAGTAGTATGCGTGTCAAAGAACAAAAGTAAAATGTACACACTCGAACATTTATATTGAAAGTTAGTTTCTTAGTTGTTTATATTTACACACACACACACACACACACACATATACCCAATCTGATAGTCTCTCTCTAAAAAAATGAAAATATTTATACCAATTACAAGTGATGTGATATCGATAGGGTCGGGTTGAAATCTATCCTCTTACAAGTTGTTTTCTATTTGTCCCATCTGTTCTTTTGCCCATTTTTCTCTTTTCTTGACTCTTTTTTGGATTAAATGGGTGCGTTTTATAATTTTATTGTGTCCACTCTCATGTTATTAATTATAGATATTTTAAGAGGATTTTTTGTGTTTAAATTATACATCTTATCGCAGTATTTTTTAAATATACCACTTTACCTGCCGTGTGAAAAACAAACATTATACTTTTACTTTATCCATTGTATCCTTATTGAGTTTATATCCTACATGTATTATACATCTCAGATATTTGTATTTCTATGTATAGTATAAATTTCAATGTGTTCACAATTATTGTTTTAGAAAACTCTTTTTTAAATGGTGAAATAAAATATTCTTTTATATTTATCCTCATAGCTGAACATTCTATGTCTGACAAGGAGCATGCATTATAAATATATAGTTAAAAGCTCTTACAACTAAACAATTAAAACATAAAAAATAGAAACCGGTCAACGGATGTGAATAAATATTTCTCTAAAGAAGATACACAAGTGGCCGGTAAGCACATGAAAAGATGCTTAGCATCACCAGAGAAATACAGGCCAAAACCATGAGATACAATGTCAATCACAGATGTGGAGAAATTTTACACCTTATGCATTGCTGGTGATGTAAAATTTTGCCACTTTTCTGAAAAGCAGTTTGGCGATTCCCCAAACCGTTAAACATAGTGTTACAGTATTTCAGGAATTCCACTCCTAGTTACACATGTAAAAGAAATGAAAAGCATGTCCACATACAGAGCTGTACATATATGATCATAGCAGAGTTATTTGTAATAGACAAAAAGCGAAACAACCTATGTGTCCTTCAGCTGATGAATGGATGCATAGAATGTAGCATAATTTATCCTATGGAACAGTACTAGGCTAGAAAAAGAAATAACGTATATCATAGCACAGACAATGTGAAACTTGATTCCATTTATATGAAGTGGCCAGAATAGGCAAGTCTATAGAGCTAGGAAGTGAATTGGGGGCTGGCTGGCTCTGGGTTGTGGGGTGGGCTGGGGAGAGATGGGGCTTGACTGTTCATATAGATTTGGGGAGTGAGGATGATGAAAAGTTCTAAAATTGGATTATGGTTATAGTTGTACAGTTGTAAATAAACCGAAATGTAATTGTAAACAACGGATTGTGTACTTTAAATGGGTAAATTCTGTCACACAAATTATAAATTTTAAATAGAGCTGTTAAAAAGTAAGAGTCTATTTCATAATGGCACTTAGTAGTTGCAGAGAACTGAACAAGGAAGGAAGCAATTTGCGTAGCTGCTTTGCCTCCGCGTGACACGAATCTGCAATTATCCAGCTGGAAACAGAGACATCCTCATTGCCAGGGGTTCCCCTCAACGAGGTCGGCTTCACGTTCTGGTTTTGTGTTCTTACAGTTACCTTGATTAGACAGTCTTTGATGCAAAAGATAGAAACCCGAGTCAGCCTTGTCCAAAGACACGCGCAAGTCCACCTGCTCCTATAAGTGAAAACAACAACAACGTGACGAGAGACATGCACGGGGCTTGGGTCTGATCTCGATGGGTCTCTGCCTCTCTCGCTGCCTCTCAAGGAGGCTCTGCTCCACGGGAAGCCACTGCCGCTGACCTCTGGCATGGGACACACTGAGAAGACCAATTTTTACCCAGATGCTCTGGTAAATAAGTTCCCAGCAGAACTGAATATGGCCACTTATCCATTTCTCAATCAGAAATTTTAAAAGGAGGGACACAAAGATGGAAGAAAACATCTTTGTCAACTGCTGAAAGTTAGAAGTCCCAATTAATTACAATCCTCTGTACCCTAATAGCTTGGGATTAATTCAAAAGTAAGATACAAGAATTATAAAAACTAAAAACCAAGTATCAGTTTAATTAAAATTACAGCTAATTGGAGAGCAAAGCTCAGATTTGTGGCCAAGCGGCTTTCATATTACTATGCTGAGGACAGGTGCCGGCTGAATGGGAAGTCATTTACATGGTAGAGGACGTTAAGTGTTTGGAAAACAGACCTTTCAGAGCAGCCCTTCTGCATCTCCAGCCCTGTCCCTCCTACCAACCCATCTGTCTCTGGGGAGAAGTGAGAAAGGAAACAGAAAATTCAAACTCACTGTCCCTGAGTCTTTATCTTGCGATAAAGGGAGAAAGGTGAGAAGATTTGGAAAATTTTCTTCCATAATATCCAGAACAGAAAGGAATAAGCCCATTTCTGCAAAAGTTGGCCTAAGCTAAGGGACACACGGGCACAGATGCATGCATGCACACACGCACACACGCACACACGCCACTGTCATGCCTTCGTTCCTTCTGCACTGACAGAAAGATATCGGGCACTCGGCTTTGCCTTATCCCTTTGAGTGGATGTTCTGGAAGAAATATCTAAACTGACACAAAGAGCTAATACCAAGTAAAGAGTGTTTATTAACGACATTGACGATGCTTTGATAGATGTTAAACCCATGCCACAGAATTTAATTTGGCTAAATCAAATAATCAAATAATGAGGTGACTAGTGTCACCGTAGCAAAAAAACAATAATGCTGGTTTAAATTGAATTATACAGTTTTCAGAATTAAAGACCAACTATGCCTCAGTAGTTTGGAAAAGTGATTAACTTGTAATGAATGCACAATTAAAGATCTCTTCTATTAAATAGTTTAAATGTCTTTAAAATTAAAATACATTTCCACTTAAGAAATTGCTATTTCTTTAAATATTATTAATTTTAAACTAGCCATTAATTTAAAATGAACAGTAAGCTAAAGATAGTATTGATTTATTGTTTTGATTATTTTGTCTTTTGATGTCTCAAATATTAATGTTGATATACTAACAACAGTGAGTTTCCCCATTCTGTAAGGCACATAAACTACAAAAGGACTATGAAAAATACATAAACAGGTAGGAAAAAATAAATCACAGGTGAGCCTCTCTCTGGAATATAAGTACATATATGTTGCATATATGTCCCAAATTAATATCAATAAAAAACTTTATGGATAAAATTTCTGTGATTTCACACTTTAAATGTTTAAATGGTAAATAGGCATACCTGTAAGTAATTAAGTAGTAGCATAAAGCCTGTTTTTATATAATTTTCATTGTGAAATCAATTCCATGTCGATTTTTCTAAAACCAGTGATTGAAAGAGACATAGTTCCAATTCCACATCAAAATGTTTTTAATGTAAGATCAAGTTAAATGTATTAAATTTGAAAAACTACAAAAATATTTAAAACGTGGCCTATAAATTTTTTTAAAAACCCTGAAATTTTGTCAAAACACCCATTGGTGACATATTGTTATGTTACATTAATAGACGACAAAAAAATTCTCCCATTCGCATTCAATTTATGTCACTGTTGACTGTCTTGGCCTTTTTCATTATTAACATATTTTAATTACTAAAGACGAATAAATACACCACTTCCCAGATTTTAATTATATATATGGGTTCAATCAATGAAACACGGTCTCAGTATATATAATCTAGTTCTTCTGTCAAATCTCAAAATGCTGTTCATATTTCCCCTTCCTTGTTTCTTCTGTCAGCTTTATATTACTAATAACAATAACAAGATGCTTTATATTCCCCATTTACACAGTTCTTAAAGGTAGTTTACATAGTGTTGTCATTGGTGTATCACACTGTGTTAGAAAAAAGTCATAATTTTACAGAACAAACTCCAGGTCAGAGAATTGCATGAGCTACCAAAAATAGAACTGAGATGTTTGAGGTTTAGCCCTTATACCCTTAAAATCTAAAATCGCACTCAGTGTTCTTCCCTTGACAAGACCTGTCTTCCTTTCTTAAATTTAATGAAAACATTGCCACGTCTAAACCTTAAAGTGCCTACTTTTCTACTTTAACCTAAATTCCAAAAATAAGCTGACCATAAGATTGACAAGGTGAAGTAATGGCTGTAACCTCAGCAGTGACTGACAAACACATGACTTGGGGTTCGTTACATTGATGAATGACAATGAGCAAAGGAAGGTAGGTTTCTAGAATTACTCTCAGGTAGAGACAACGGAATGAACGTAAGTGAAAATGACTTTGACACCTGGGCTGCAAGGAGAATTCTAGTGACATACTTTGCTACTTGGAATGTCTACAGACGCAGATGGATTAATATCCAGGTTACTCAGGTAATTTGCAAATGACTTCATGGACATATTCTTGAAAACATTTGAAGAAACTTGGTGAAACTTAGCAGTGCTACAAGTTTGAAGTTTGGCAAATAATTATGACACTTTGAAAAGTTGGACAAAGATTCTGCTTACTGCTGCTGTGTAGCATAATATTGCCTCCCTTTCTAAGGAGCACATCATTAACGTTGAAAGATAGTTCCTTGGAGAAGGAGGTGAATGTAGACCCGCGAAGAACAAATCATGTCAGGCTAGGCATTTGTGGACAAGATTTAGAAAAGTACGAGATCAAAGTGATGGATTAGTAGCTGATTGAAAAACTCAACCCAAAGAGATGATTAATGGATGTCAACGTTTAAAGGTGTTTTCCAGTAGGGCGCCATTGGCTTTATCCTTGGCTGTCCTTTTCAAAATTTTATCAATCATTTGGATAGAAACATAAAAGACATGACTAGCAGCAAGGCTATATCGCAATGATGTCAAATGCCTAATTAAATAATAGGAGATTTAGATGCTACCTTTAAAAATTAATTCAGGAATGCAGCTAGGAAAGAAAAGATGAATACAGAATCTGCAAAATATGGAAAGACTATTATTTTAAATTAGGGGAATGGTAGTCCTGTTCAATTCTTTATTGACACTGGGATATCTAGAAATCCGCATTTAGTTTATGATGCACACTTAAAAAAAAAACATTAAATTAGATAGAACACAGTGCAAGGAGGGCAAAGAGGAAAATGATGCTACACGAAAATATAGTTTTAGTAACCAGAGGCTTTTTTCCAGGCAAAATCATTGGCTCACAGTAAGAAGTTATGCTGACTTGTCAGAGATGGCTTAGAAGATGACTCCTATTTATCGTGTGCTGATGTGTAGACAGAAGAAAGAATGGTACCTGGAAACTACTGGGAGATAGATTTATATTCTAGCAGGTGAGGAGTCAAAAGTTAGTGGACAGACTCAGAAGGCTGTGAGGTCTCATCCATTCCTTATGTTCATATACGGCCAAGTGACCATTTGGCCAGGAATGGTGTCCACAGGAAACATGAGTTGCAAGATTTGATTTCTAAGTGCTTTTCAGATGTTATTTCCAGTAGCAAATCGAAGTCACCTATAAAAATGAAATAATAAAAGTCAGGTCGAAACGGCTATTAAATTCATCAGGGACTCTGTGTTAAAAATATATAAAAGCACCATCTCGAAGTAGACCATATTATTGTTAAAAAATGTGTGCTTCCTTGTCCAGGAAAGATCGAGAAGCTTACTAAGTTTTTGAGACAGGTGTATTTCCAACAGTCATCAGTAGAGGCCAAAAGAGAGTTTGACATTCAGAAAATAAAATAAGTATTGGTCCCCCAAATTTCAAAGGACAAGGAACGGACCGAGAAGGCTATCTAGTCCACAGGGAAGGCAAATTTTCAATGCCCTTCTCAGATGCGACAAATTAAGATGGTGACAGAGGAAATGTATCCTCAAAAGCAGAGCGAAGGGCCGTGGGGGAGGGGAGACTAGACTGAGATTGGGGGTTGCGTTCCCAACGCTTACAGTCGGGGCCTAACCAACATCCCCACCCTGAGCAGGTACCTCTCAAAACATCCACTCAGCAGATGTGGGGGATAACTGCAGACCAGCGATGCCTGGTTGCTTCCGACATCCAAATGAGAGCTTTCATTGTGGTTATATTGTTTCTGTTGCTCCACTACATACAGAGAGTGGGCAAGTCATTGAAGTTGGTTTTAGTTCCTAGGTCTCCTTATAAAGAAGATAGAGCCCCAGACCTGATGCAAAGACTGACATGTGATGGCGGGTGTTATTAAGACTTGGACTTGACACTCTCGGAGAAGGACTGTGTATGCCCCGCAGGTGAAGGAAGGAGGAAAATGCTATTAATGAATAGAGAGAGAGACTCTAGTGTATTATGACACCAAAAAAATACCCCTCACCCCTCACTGGGGAGAAACGTACTTCCCCATCCCTCATACATCAATGCTAGCCTTCTGAATCGCTCTCGCCAATGGGGAAAAAAAAAAAAGTGCAAGTAACATGTTTTCTTCCTGGCAGAAACTCCATAAATGCTGTATTCCCTCTGCTACAGACGGGCTGCTTCATTAGCCCTGGCGGGTGTGAAAACACTGTGGAACAGAGTTGCAGCTCATCTCTTAATAGATACCTAGTGTGAGTGAGAAGCCGTGGTTTGTTGAACGCCACCGAGATTTTCGAGTTATTTACTATCACAGTACAACGTTGTCTGTCTTGGCCATTACAATCTCTGAGAAAGGAGACTCTTATATTAAGAGGCCGATGAATTTCAATCGAGCAGAAACTTTGAAGCCCTAGACTATATGTATATATATATTCAGATGCTATGGTACACAAGGCATTGCTCTGAGCAAATAAGGCAGCTGGATATTTATCTAGTTTGAAAAATAAAGGAAATATGAAGATCGAGTAAAACACTCTATCTGCTGAATTCTCTTCGCTCCTTGCATTCAAAGACTCCAGTGTTTGTCTGGACGTCTCAGAGTCTTAACATGCAAAGTATAGTAATAAGAATCACTGGCTGGAGATTGTTTCAATCGAAAGGCTGCTTTGACCCATGTTACATGTAAATCTCTGCATCACATAAAGTAAATATTTGTAAAAATATACTTTACATGGAAATAGTAAGGCGTAAACATTGGTAGAAGGAGTAAGTTGAGAATATTATGGAATATTATGGAATAAAAACTTGTATAGGAATTAGACTTTATAGAGTTAAAGTATTCGAGGAAATAAAGAGTGACAAGGGACCGAAGCTAGGACACCCACCAGCCCTGATGAGGAGGGACTCGCTGGACCTTGCTGGAAGGTAGGTACACCCTACCGCTGGAGGGGCGAGTTTCAGGGGTTGCCATGGCTCTTTGCTCCTTGCGTTCAAAGACTCCAGTGTTCGTCTGGACCCCTCAGAGTCAAGGTGAAAGCAAAGAAGAACCTGAGCAGGTGCTAGAGAAATGAAGACAAACTGAGACTCACCAGCCCCTCCACACCTGTCCCTACAGCTGCTCCAATTACACCCTTCGAAACATCCTCGCTGCTGCTCCCATCTCCGGATGCTGCCCAAACTCCCTGGTGGCCGAGCTGATGCTCAAAGCATGACGGGAAGGGAATTCTGAGAAAAGAAATTCTGGCCCACTTTCTCTATCTCATGGAAAATCTTTCAGTTGCTTGTCCTAAGGCCTATTCTCAATACCGGGGGGCCCTGTATCAGAACAATGAAACTACCATGAAGGAAATGCCAAAATCATCTGAGGCGAGGTTATTAGAACTGACACTGAGTTGTATAAAAGAATACTAAATATATTTAAGATAAATATATATAAATATATGTAAATATATAATATATATAAAAATATATAAAAATATATATAAATATATACAAATATGCATATAAACATATATAAATATATATAAACATATATATATACACACACACACACACACACACATATATATATATAGTTCCCAAATAGACTTGAATATATGAAAGTGAGGAAAGAATGTAGGATTTGAAAAACAATAGAACGACCCCGATTAAGAAATTGATTAGTATTGGAGAATCACATTACAGAATTCTGCTAACAGGCAACGGAAAAGGATAGAGACACAGGAAACACAGATGACGAAAGTAGAGTTGACAAATTGCAGGTAATAAGATTCTTATAACAAAAGAAAAAAGGAGAGAAAATAAAGGAGTGGGAAATATTTGGATAAATCGTGGAGATAAACGTTCTCGAATTAAGGAAACATTAAAACATTCACATTGAAAGGCTGTATGAAGTTTTAAAATGTGAGAGGTAAGAAAAAAAACAATACTAGATACTTTGTGATAAAATATAATCATGAAGAGAAAATAGAAAAATAGAAAACACCATGGAGAAAGAATGGATTATTAACCAAGTAAAGAAAATCATATTAATATTGGACTTCTCAATACCGGCACAGGGGTTAGAAGATAATGGAGTTATTCTCTAAAATCAATTTTAATGGGGTCATGATTTATATACTATGAACCACAGCCAGTCAGAGTGAACCACTCAACAAGTTTTAACAAACATACACATGCATCAACCAGCTGTCAGAAGGAAGATACAGTCTGTTTCCATCATCTTAAAAGACATGTCTTGCTTTCTTACTGTTTATCACTCTTGCTAAACTAATCTCAGACAACTACCAGTTGGCTTTTTTCAGTATAGATTTGTTCTTATCTTCTAAAATTCTATATAAATAGGATTATCAAAATACATGTTTTTTGGGTCTAACTTCTATTATTCAATGTAGACTTTGAGATATATTCATGTTGTCACTTGTATCAGTAGGTTGTTTTGGGTACCAACAAGATTGATTGTGGATAAAGGAATGAAGAGAGGAAGGAAGGAAGGAAGGAGGGAGGAGGGAGGAAGGAAGGAAGGAAGGAAGGAAGGAAGGAAGGAAGGAAGGAAGGAAGGAAGGAAGGAAGGAAGGAAGGAAGGAAGGACAATGCTTACAAATGAACTGATGAATGAAAAAAGAGGAAATAGCTACAGAAAAGACCATCAACAACAACAAGGCCATATTATCAACAACTGAATGCTAATAAATTTGAAAACCTAGATAAAATGGGTAGGTTTTAGAAATGTATATAATATCAACACTGGCACAAAACTATCTATAGAACTTGAATAGCCAATTAAAGAAGTTGAAAATCTTCCATGCCCCTAAAATCTCCAGACCTTGGTGATTTAATAGAAAATCATTCTAATTAAAAAATATATATTCTTATGGTATCCAAGAGAAAGAACAAGAAAAGTATAGCTGCCAGTTTCATTTTAAATCTTTTGTAACCTAAAAAGGGATAATGACTGTAGAATATAATTATCATTCCAACAATGAATATAAATATGAAAATCTTAAATAAAATATTAGCTAACTAAATACAACAGAAAATGAAATATAATGTATTATAATAACCTGAGATTACCCCAGGAATTTCAAGATGGTTTAACATCAAAAGTGTAATTCACCACATTAATAAATTTAAAAGAAACACAATTGTTTTTATCAATGCAGAAAAAATAACCATCTGATTATCTGTTCAATACCTTATTAAAAATTAAATCAACAAACCAGGAATGAAAAAACAAACTACCTTAGCCTTTCATAGATTTTACAATGTTAGCTAGATAGATAAGGATAGATGATAGATAATAGATATATTCGATAGATTGATTGATAGATAGACAGACAGACAGACAGACAGACAGACGCAGATAGATAGATAGATAGATAGATAGATAGATAGATAGATAGATAGATAGATAGATAGATAGATAGATAGATAGATAGATCGACCGACGGACGGACGGACGGACGGACGGACGGACGGACGGATGGATGGATAGATAGAGCCATTCCCTTCAAAATTAGGAACAGTGCAAGCATATCCTCTACTAGTTAGCAGAGTGTCTCAATTCCTGGCCAGCGTTAGCAGGAGAAACAAATAAGGGCCACACAGCCTGGAGGGAAAAAAAATTGAACTACCATTAGTTCGAGATAATATGATTGTTTTTCTAATTAGAAAAAATGAAACAACAACCTCTTTGAGCTAATTA
This sequence comes from Pteropus medius, assembly GCF_902729225.1. Taxonomy (NCBI): domain Eukaryota; kingdom Metazoa; phylum Chordata; class Mammalia; order Chiroptera; family Pteropodidae; genus Pteropus; species Pteropus medius. The sequence goes on along the minus strand of NW_024342467.1, from coordinate 24,182,324 downwards.
GTGATGTCAGAAATGTTTCCGTTGCTTTAACTATATAAATTTTTGTATAGTGGCAATTTTAATTTGTAAAACATAAGATAGCATTTAGTAAAAAACAATCGAATTTTAAAGTATCTAGAAAGTTATTAACCAAGAAGATACATAAAAACCACAGAGAAGACTTTATAGCTACAATAATGGAAATGGTGGTTGACAAGAATCGAGGAACTATTCCATTAATCATTTTGAAATGTAAATTCTCAGAAAATTAATCTATAAATACAAACTTAATTAAATATATAGTTGGGTATTCTGAGTATCTCAATAAACTTTATGTGTGTGTGCTCAGTGCATGTGTAGTATTTATAGCATATATATAGTCGATCCACAAATAGCTAAGTAACCTGGAAGAGATTAGTAAAACGGAGAAGATGTGACTTATCGGATTTAAAATACATTTAAATCTATAGTGTTAGAAGTGCGTATTATCATTGGAACAGAGATATATGGAGCAAAATGAATGTCTTAGTGGTCAGCAAGCAAGCAACTTGCATATTTAAATTCCAAGAGGCGGAAAATGATAATCGCCTTTTACGTCCAGGAAGGGCCCGAGTATTATCTCCTTTATGTCTTAGCCTTCTTTAGCTTCGCCAGTTACAGTGACCCAGGCCACCAAACACCATCGAAGTTACTTTTAATAATGCCGATTCTTGATTTTTTTCTTTTCTGACAATAATAAGATTATATAATATTTCATAATTAACTCTGAGATTTTCTATATTTCCTGGTGAATGCTCTAATGAATCAAGAAAGTGCACTCTGATTCCTTGTGTGCCAAGAGTTTTTAAAAATAAATGTGCATTTAAATTAATCCCATGTTTTTATGCAACTATATGACCAATGATTTTTTATTATTTCATTTCTAATATAAGAAATTGCAATGATCTATTTCATAATGACAAAGGGTAATTATTTACTGATGTTTATTATTGCTAGTATACAGAAAAATAAAACATTCTCATATTCAATATCATTATTTTCCATATATATATTTTGGGCGGGTGTTAGCTTATAGTGTTTTTTTTTTTAATTTTCATAAGCTGTCCTGTTCTGAATTTGATAGCTGAGTAACTCAAGATTATGTATATGACATCGGGAGATTATTTTGTGTGTCTTGGTGACAATTTCAACGGAAATTTGTGTTTTTTTAAGAACAGATGATAGATGTCTCTTATAAAATTGGCCTGATGTTCTTTTGATAATAGATGTTCTTTAGGTATTTGGGCTATTTATATTTTTTATTCTAATCATAAAATTTCGGTCATTTTTAAAGCACTAGAAAATATGTATTTTAAACCAAATTCAGTTCTTTTACTATAGAATAATACTTTTTAAAACTCAGGATTATTCTTTTTCTCTGATAAAGTGCATCATTAGTAGCTTATTCAAAGAGAATCTGCAGATGAAAAACTTCTTGCGTCCTTAAATGTCTGAAAGATCTATCGTCTTCAGGTTTAAATGACTGTTTGGCTTAAACATTGATTTTCTTAAGCACTTCTCAAATGTCATTTCATAGTTCTGTTGTAGGCAGTGTCACTGAAAAGTTCCAGAATATGACAATCACCACATTCTCGCACCGGGCACCAGACAGCGTTCTATAATTTAATGAATATTGCCTAATTTGATTATTGTAACTGGCTCATAGGGCAAACACTTATTACCTTACCTTTATAGGTAAGAAAGCTGAAGCCCGAAAATTTAGATAATTCAACCGATGGTGAGCAGGCGGTATGCCGGGTGGTGCCAAGTCCCAGGCCTCCAACACTGTGCTCTGCAGGCTTCCCATGCCTTGGTCAACATATTTATTCTGTCATTGTTTGAGCTTAAAATATTGTAGTTTATCTACAAGTGATGTGCATTTCATTTATTCTGTACAGCAAATATTAATCTCCCTTCAAAATGTTCTGATAAATTATTAAATATCTTTTCTTGTCCTACTGTTTTTTCATTGTTTCATCTATTCTTTCCTTCTGGAACTTTCTTCTGATGCTCACAAGTCTCTTCCAGATTTTTCGACTTGAGACTTTTGAGCTTCAATCTGAGACAACTACTCAGGTTCATTTTTGAGCTTAGTCATTTGCTGCTCAGCAGGGTCCAGTCTCCCATTCAGAAAATCCCCTGAGTTTTTCAGTGACCATTTTACTTTCCAGTTTTATTGCCTACTGTCTCACGATCTTTGTCTTGATTTCTCTTTCCTCCTCCGTGTTTTTGATCATGTTGTCCTATCATAGACACATGGATGAAGTGACCTCCCGTATGTCTTACGGGGGATTCACATTTATGAGAACTTTTTCTGGTTGTTATCCTGCGTTGGTTGAATTTTTGCAGACCCTTCGTGGTGGGGGTAACCTTAAACGTGGGTGCATTTGCATCTCAGATTGTCCTCAAGTTCTCTCCTCTCCTACCCTGCAGGCCTCCACACCTCAAGGGGAGACATGAAAGTGGCTCCAGGAACATGGCCCCTACTTTGTTCAGTGGGGGCTGGAGATAGGATAAGCTGGCTCATATCGATGGAGGACCAGCCTTCAAGACTCATCGACTCCATCTCTCTTCCCAGCTCCCTAACCCAGACACTGTTCCGCATCTCAGATGCAAACTTAGCTGCCAGCATAAGGAAAATCCATCTCTGCCTCTCACTTACCAGGCCAGGGCCAATTCAAGATGGCCACACATTCTTCGACACTCTTCCCATTGCAAGGTGTGAGGTGGGTCCGATCTCTTCTTCCTCAGTCAGGGCTGGACTACTTGGGCTGGGGACGTGAAGCAAACACTATATTAGTTTAAAACCTGGGCTTTAAGTGAACTGGCTGGTTTGATCTTGGTTTCGTGGACGCCTCAGCCAACGTGGGAGAATCCCAAGTACTCTACCAGCCGAGCCTAGCCACTCACTGCCACAGCTCTCTTGGACCCACAGCCAAGCCCAAGCGTCAAGTGACCAGTTGGCCCCTGGCGGAGTAGGATTTGCGTGGAACCTTAATCCGCAAATAAAACACATTTGTCGTTGTTTAAGTTCTGGTGTAGTTTGCTCCATCAGCATAAAAAACAGAAATGGGTGAAGAGGGAGGTACCCAGGTTTTGAACGTCCTGTATTCTCCTGTCGAAGAAGGTCCCCTAATTCTTTTTAAAAAAAATTCTCCCGCTCTAGGATTTGGCGACATTAAGATGAGAAATATTGCTAGTCTTACACTCAATTCTCAGCTAGTCTTACACCTTTCTTTCCAAAGATATCTGTGTAGCCCACTAAGAAGGGGTGCATCCTTTAGCTGATCATATTGATGTTATTGTTTCGGGGGTGCTTTGTGAAATATCGAGGAGATTCTTTTTTCTTATTAAGTGCTAACTTTATTAGTTGTTTCATTTATATGACCTGGAACGAAGAAGTTAGAACTACAGAAGGCAAGCATTATCAATACTTCTTTTATTCCAAGAAAGCTTTGTATGTTTTACTCAAGATAAAAAGCAATTAGGAGACTACTGCCCCTCATCTGCAAGGGATGAGCTTGCTTTCTACGGGAGCTCAAAGTTCCTGACACAGAAGATCAGTATTAGGAAAGGAGACAAGAGAGGCCTTCATTTGTGTTTAAGTCCCAAACGCATGACCTGGTTATTCCTCATTTGCAGCCCTGGCGGATGAGTAAGGTAACCCCACAATCATGTTCTTCCTCCTTTGGAGAACTGTGTCGAGTTTATTTGTTCTCGTAGATGAGAGTTTCAAGAAGACAGAATTTTTCAGGGCAGAGACCAACATAGCTCACTTAACATAGCTCTCGCTTCCCTTCCTGTCCATTACGGCTCCTTTTTGGGACTGGAGAGGCCCGGCGTTTGTGGATAGACTACACTAAGACTAATGAGAGTCGAGCAAGTACGTGCTTCTCAGCTGAAGTAAACTTTGCAGACAGCTAAAGGCCAAGCATCTTGATCAGAGCGGCAGAAATTTCCAAAGGTCTCCTGATACAAGAGGGTTATCTCTCTAAAGTTCACTGTTCTTAACATCGCACTCCTTTAATTGGCCCATAGAGTAAGAATGTGTCTCCGGGCTTCACTATCGGCCGACATAGCTGGGCAGGATTTCCCGCTGCTAATCTTCCAGGTTCACCTTGCCTCTGTCATGTCATCAAACCTTGTTCTAAACACCTGTTTTCCAGCAGATTCTAAATGTACCCAAACTCCACACTTTTCACAACGTGTTACCTCCGCCTTGCGTTTTCTCCACACGCCCTAGTACTACTCAGTCATGCAGGATTCACAGGAGTATGATATTTCTGGAAGTGTATTTTCGCTCACGTATTTTTAGGAACCCTCCTGTGTATTTCACGTACATATAAGCAATACAGGTTGAGTATATTCCTACTACAGGACTTACCATTACATTTTGTAATAGTGTAATTTTTTGCTGTGTCTCTCAATAGAGTGTGAATTTCTTAAAAGCAGAGATGATTTTTCAACGTTAAAAGTACATAAAATGCCTAGAATAATGCACCCAAAGTTTGTCTATATTATTGTGTCTACTGTATCAGTTTTTCACGTATTTTTATTAATGTTAAAGACACTTCTAGACACAATGTGATCGCCTTTCTTAATTCCATCAGTTAAATATCTCTCTGTTTCTTATCATAGGCAAATGGATCCTAAATTTGACGTAACCTTCCACATGGAAAATTTTGCACACGTTTATTGCCTTTATATAAACACACATACACACACACACGCACTCCTGGGTATAAACTCTAGATAAACTTTTGTCCACAGATGTACAAAGAGACATGCAGAAAGATGTGCGCCCCAGTGTTATTTGCAGGGGAAAAACTTTTTAGAAAACTCGATGGCTTCATTTAAGTGAGTGAGCAAGTAAAATGTCGTACAAACATGCAGTGTGATACCATCCATTTGAATGAACTAAGTCCACATGTAGCTAAATGGATGATCTTAAAAACATAATACTGAGGGAAAGTATGAGACTACATCCATAAGATAGGACAATTCACGCACGCACGCACACACGCACGCACACGTACACACCCACACACACCCACACACAAATGAACGGCAATGGCAAAGTCAAGGCGGTGTGTCGGTAGCAGAGGAGAATGATTGACAATCTAACATAAGGAAGACGCCACATGGTAACATGTAGAATGATAACATGGATTGAGGGTAAGATCATCTCTACGCTGTTTCTGGTTTTTCTCTCCCCACTCCTGCCCCAAAAAAGAAGGGAGGCTTTCATTTGTCTCGATGTTTCAATTTTAGTAAATCTAAAATGATGAAAAATCAGATTTGTCGGACCTCACATTTTATGCATGTTAGCCACAATTCCAAAAATATTTTATTTTCAAATTCATATTATAGAGTACTGTTCACAGCAAAGCTGTTCTACAAACTATAACAAGGCATCGATATAATTAAAAAGAATTTGAATACGGCAGAGTGACTAAAGAGAATGCACAGACTGACCGGCAAGAAAAGAGAGACCTTAGCATGGAGGGCCTTTCGATATTTCGGCCGTTCGTTTTAAAATATGCAAATAAATAGCAGTGATTTTACCGTTTTTCTCACAGGAAAATAATTCTACTTTGTCTTCTTAATAAACATAAACTCATGCCCTTGAATGAAAGTGTGATCATCTCAGTCATCATTGTCATCATCATAATTCTTTCACATTTCCGTGGAGTCTGCAGGGCACACTCTATTTAAAGAAGGTCTGATTGCATAGAAGTGTGAAATTGGAGAGCACTGCAAAAATATGACCAATACCCTCAAGCCTTTCTTTTCTAGATTAGGAAAAAAAAAAGCAGAAACAAAACCACCAGTTTCGTGTCTCTGCCTTCACACAGTCTGTGATGAGGTCTTCACATGCTTCTCCTCTGCCAATCACCAGAGTCTCCCTGTCTGTACTCAAGGAAAACTAAACGCTGTGCCAAGTTCTAGGTTCAGAGAACTGCCCTGAGTCAAAGGAGAAACAATGAAAATCTCAAAACCAAAGTCACCTCGGAAAGGTTCTCCCAGGATTGCTCAGCCCAGAGCCCAGGGCAAGCACCTCTTCTGAGCCCCGGGCGTGCTTAGCCCATCACACAGGTTGTCTCATGTGACCGTTTAACCCCCATGACAACACTTAGAGCCCGTGACTATTGTCCATTCCACTTTGGGTGAGAAACTAATGTTTAGGGAGTTAAGTCCATCATTCAGTTTCTACAGCGAGCAACTAGTAATTGTTGAGGTCAAGAGGACACTTGTCCATTCGCCTCCAAAGAAAAGACTCTGAATTACTGTGCCAAACCGAAGAAAATGACAACTGAAGAAATTAAGCGCCAGCGTAAGCCACATCAGCAGGAGAGAGCGTGCGGCCAGGTCCCTGTAAAATGGTTACCCGTTCATCTTCTCAATTTTTAATTGAAAAACTAATAAATTGCCGTTATAGTTGATATCACTTAATGGAATTGCCACATTATAAGTCATGAATCACTGAAATGCAGTGAATTCACTTACAACACTTTGTGAGATCATAAGACACGTAGCTATATGGTAGCACTCTGTGTCACTCACCTAAGTCTATCTGTGCCTAAATTTCTACAATTGTCATTGGGTGTTTCTGTATCTGATTGACTAGATGGGATTAGCAGGCTATCGTAGACAATGGAATAGAGAATAATTTTTCTAAAGAAACTGAACCCAATGTGACTTCATGAGTAAAATGCATTAATCAACTGAATTAACTATGAAACGTATTTCATCAAGTTCTAATGAAATCACTACAATATCAGATGCAACATGAAAAACGTAGCCCATCATCCATTCAAGTTCACTAATATAAAATCCCACATAGAGATACGGATATGATGAATAATGTTTGCAGAAACTGGAATGGGGAATATTAAATCTAATGTTATTCTCTAGATTACATCTTGATGACATACTCAGGAAATGTGTTTTATTTAATATTAATAATTCCTTCAAATGTTTGCTCTTTCAAGAACTTATATTACTTTTGCAGGTTTTATCAGACTATTCAGGGAGAAAAAAATATGAAGATTAAAGATATGCTGAAAGTAATAACATTTTCATAAATCTGATTTATAAATCTCATAAAAACCTGGAAACAGACCCTTAGTTTTTGCCATATCATTTAAAGATAGCTATATTATTTCGAATGAAAGTTGTGTAGTTTCTTTTATCCTTAATTTTTTTGTTGTTGTTTTCTGTTGTTTTCATCAATAGTTCTAAGTCGTCAAATTTCATATTCGCACATGGTTTCATTAGTATTTAATGTACCTCTGAAAATCCATTTCAAATATTTGGTAATTTCTGGACTTCCCTTGTGCCTTTCATGCACTAACACTTAAAAGGATAATTGGGTCTGAAGGGAAAAATGGCGAAGAGCAGAGGTGATGGTTTAGTTTTTGTTCAGAGGTCCGGTCTCAACTTGTTGATTTTTTTCAATGGTCAAGACCCCTCACTTGCTGTGTGAGGCATCCTACATATGGATGCCAAACCTGAGCTATTGTCTCAGGTGGGTCAGTGTGTGCCCAGCGCACTCATATGAACGATTAGACCACACCCACACGTGTGTGCGACGAATCTCGCTGGGAAGTGATCTTGGGGCACTTTTCTTGCACATTTTGTAAACTAACACTCATTAAGAGTGATATGCTTTCTCATGCATTGTTGTAGACGCTGGAGATACAAAAGCGACTAACAGAAACATGTCCCCTTCCCTCGGAGAGATGACAGTATGGTGGCATTGATTCCCATGCCTTAAAAAAAAAAAACAACAAAAAAACCAGGAGCAAAAGCAGAGCTTGTCAAGGATAAAGATAAACATACCAAGAATAAAAGAATAAAATTAGGGCAAAATTCTATAGTCTATCTAGAAATAAGCAAGCAAAAAATAAGCTTAAAAAAGAAAAAAAGAAAGGCCCCTGTGAACTCATAAAAAATGGGAATATTCTAAAACACCCTCCATGGGATCAAAAGTACCATGTCCAACTTAAAATAGAAAATTAGGCAAAGAAAAGCAGATAAATTTCTGTAAAAACTAAATCAGCTATTATCTCTGTAATAAATAAAAAGAAACTACGAAAGGAAAACATATGAATCTTAGAAGATAAATAATAAAGCTCTTCTTCATGTATAATGAGAGTTATCTCAGTAAAGTAAGCTAATTGGAAAGAGTAGAACTAGCAAGAAAAATAAGAAAATTGAAGTGTCCTTTTTCAAGGCGCAATGCTCCAGATTTAAAAATTAACTAACTCTCCCAGCAATTCTGCAATTAGTGAGTAAAACCCAAACTTACTGAGATTCAATAATACTGGGGAAAAGTCTCATAACTATTCAGGCATAAATCAATAAATATATTTTAGAATCAGAAGGGTTTCAGATTTTTATTTTAAAGCACTAAAGAACTAAATATAATGAAATATGTACAGAGCTTCGTGTAGAGTAGGTTGTTACCAAACATTTCTATATCAAGCCAAGTTGCTAACTATGAGCAATAGAAATAAGAAAAACTATAAATCAAATGCTCTTAAAAAAGATTTGTTTAAGATATACACATACTGACATATCTGAACCTGTACCCTCGGTGACCAATAAATGAGTCAGATAAGACCTCAACACAGAAGACATGTGATCAGTCATGAAAGGCATCAGATAACAAAAGGCAGGGGGCGGGGGTACAATAAACAAATCTTTAATATGCTTTTATAACAATGTAAAAGTCAAAAATAATCGAATGTCAATAAAATATTTTAACAGCAACATTAACACATAGATTTAAAAACCGGATTATTTTTAAATGAGGTTTGTGCGGGAAAGAAGAAAGTAAAAGCAAATTAAAAATGGACTTAACCACATGAATTTAACAGCTACTGTTGTCATCTATACAGTAATAAGTAAGGAGAAGTAGTTAGACGTGTGATTATGAAGAGCCAGTAGAATAGTCCCAACATGACAGGTCCACATCACTGGAAAAGAAGAAGGACAGGTGAGTGGCTTTTTGTGGTAGGCGTCCTTGTCCAGAAGAAGTCCGACAAGCTCGTGGTTTGAATGTCAAAGACACTCGAATGAGAAGGATGGCTGAGCCACACCGTCCTCCACCATCACCTGCAGGCCTCCCCCAGTGTGTGAGTGTCTGGTGCGTGCGGACTAGCGGGCTATCTCAGAAGTTATTTTGTCAGCTTGGACCCTGCAAAGGTGTGCCAGAAATTAACAGTAATAGATAAAGATCTTAGACCTGACGCATTTGCATTCGAGATGGTACAGATGAGATGACCGAGAAATCCAGAAGCAGCTTCCTCAGATGCGACCTGCACGTCCGGAAGTCGCTGCCAGCTCTCGGCCTTCCCCGTGTGTCCTCCAGTTGTCCTCTGAACCAACGCCTCTGGGTCTGTGGCCTCAGCAAACGGCTGGCCTTTCACTCACGAGATGCATGTGCGACTCTGATCCTCAGGGTGTAATCGATTAAGGCATATTTTGCATCCAACATCTCCAACTGAGATACAACAACAACAACAAAAAGGTAAAACGTAGAACATTTTCAAAGAAACGTATCGATAGCAGAATATAATCAATTTGTTCGTATCAGAGAGCAGAGCCTTTCCCACTCAAAGGCACGGTCTCCGTCGCCGTCCACGAGTCACGCAAGAGCACGCAGGTGTGTCTAATGCGAAATTAAAGAAGAAAACACGTACACGATTGAGTAAAAATAACATCATATCACTTGTGTACATTTTGGTCCCAGGATTATAATAATATATTTTGCAATGTAGAAGGTACAGACACAAAGGTAAACACATGAGAATATAAACCATATGTACGATTTCATATATAATATACAATTATTATATATTTTACATGTTATTATATTAATCTTACAGATACGGCCTAAATTTTACTGCTGGAAGATCAGATTAACTTGATTTGCGTTTCCTTTCTTTTTCTTTGTATTTCCCAATGTGAACATTTTATTATTCGATTCGAGGGGAAAATAGGATTGCTCAAAACGATGGGATCTAACATGACAACAATTAGAATCCCCGGGGAGATCCGCCGACGTATTCAAACCAGGATCTGCCTGTGACCTTTGCTAACGAGTTTAGCGTGAAGTCCCGTTCGACCCGAGGGTCCTCACCCCGTTGCCACTTCTCGGGTCCTCAGGTGGCTTCGGCCGCTGGGAGCCAATCACCGTACGCTCACGACTCTGCAGATATCGGCCATGAGGAAGGAATATTTGTTACGAGATCTATCACAAGAAGTATATGCCAGATGGCATTATTTTCTGACCTCGCGTGACCCATCGGTCAGAGCAGAGCAGCACCCACGCGTGGCCCCTCACCCCGGGGCTCCCTTCCCTGTCCTATTATCGCCCCGGGAAATTCATTTATCCTTCTTGCTCTCCAGCCAAGCACTGCAGCCGGCTGCAGCGTACGTGTCTCCCCCCTGCTCCGGTTTGCTGAAGCGGCGGTGGCCGCGGTCTGCCCCTGTCCTCATCCAGCTCCCAGCTCAACGCCGAAAGATCGAAGGCAGAGCAGGGCGCTCTCACCACGCAGCAACCTCTCAGGCGTCAGGCCGCAGATTTCACCGTCGTCTCTAGCATCCTCCGTGCTGTTCGCTGTAGGTAGGAAAAATCATCAGAGCTCGATTCGGATTTTCCTAGGCGGTTACGTAGCTGATGTGGGCCGAGCTGACGTTTTCCACGGTGGCAGCCTCCAGGATAAGTTGCAGTCAGCTTCCCGTAGCTCTCGATTTCCACCTCTTTGTGTGTGATGTCGTGACTGTTTCCCTCACCAGGGGACCCATCCACGCCTTTTCTTTGCGGTGCCCAGTGATGCCCAGCAGTGCCCAGCAGCGAGAGACATGACAGGTTTAAGAGAAGTCTTGGCAAACGGCACGAGGCAGTGGGTGGTGAGTCACAATCAGATCTAGGTTTAAAGGCTGAGCCTCTTATTAGCCCTGTGATTTCAGACAAGTTACTTAAATACTCTGGGCTCAGTTTCCTCATCAACGAAAGGCAAATAGTACTGATAATGGATCCTGCCAGCATCCTGTGCGTACTTTCTTGGATGGCCACAGGACTCATCTCAGTTTACACATACACCTCCAGTTGCCCATGTTTCTCAGTCCGGGGACAGTCCCCGGCTGCAGAGGCGCTCAGCCCCCGAGCAGAGCAGGCTCCAGGTGGCCAAGGATTAATGCACCAGGAGCAAATCTCAAAAGTGAGGGTTGGTTACTCCTGGGTGAAAGACTCAGCTTACTCGCTGGTGACAGCTCTGAGCCGTGTTCCCTGTGGTGTGTCACCAGGCCTCCAGTGGGACTCGGCTCCAGGTGCTCATGAAGGAGACAAGTTCAGGGCTGCATGCTGACCTCCTGTCCAAACTTCCTTATCTTTCTATCCCATTTTGTGTTTCTCAGGGTCCCTCCCAGGAAACTACTATGCTGCAAGCCTTTCTCAGGATCTGCACGAGGCAGAGGGGGGTCAAACTAACAGAGCATCCGAGAGCTAGCAGAGCACTCAGGAGGACCAGCCGACAGCGCTTGATGCAGGACAGGATGTCAGTCACCGCGGCTCCCCCTCATCCCTTCCTACGTTCCCACATACACTTGTCCCCTGCCAGAGGCAAGAAGCAAACGTACATGTGACAAACAAGCCCAGAGGAGGGACATGAAAAGGTGAGCTCCGTGACCGCTGCAGGTGCTGTGAACGTGGTTCAGGGCTGAAGCCACAAATGGTTTTCAAAACAGAAACGCAGAGGGAGGCCCGCAGACCCATCTTACAGGGGACAGCACTAAACGAGGGGGGGCCTTCAATGCAGGGGCACGGTGGGGTGCGTCGTTTCTCCAAAATGCGTTAGTTAGGGACTTTTAGGTTGAGGTTGTTTCCCCATAGTATGAGGTCGGTCCATACACGATCCCATGTGTTTGTCAAAACCCATGGAACTACACTCTACGAGGAGTAAACTCGGCTGTAGGCAAATGTGAAGCATCAGCCAGAAGGTCGTGGACTCCTGGGTTGGAACCAGGTTGTGACAAATGACCTAACGCTATCACAAATCTGCAGCATGACCACAAACGTAGTGGGGGCAAAAGAAGCCGACCTCAGTAACTTGGAAAACAGTGCTTTAGCTGAATAATTTGAGGCTAAAGATGAAAAGAACTGTGAAAAACACCTCACTCCGTTTGGTAAATTTGTTTCACTCAGAGGTATTGGTTAGCAATTCTGAAACCACTTTATATGTACGCTAGGATTGAACAAATAAATAAATTGTAGCTAATGGGAGCCTGGTTTCTCACGGTCACAGAAAGAGGTTGTAAATAAGCAAAAGGGAAGATTAAAATAACCCCTGTAAGGTGAATTAGACTAGGAGATGTCAGTTAAACTCGTGTTTATTTTAATAGAGAGATGAAGAGACGATATAGAGATCGATAAACAGATCGATGATAGGAAAGTAGGTAGGTAGATAAACAGATAGACAGACAAGATCATTAGAGTCCTGCGTGTGTGCATGGTGCGGTATATACGGATATGGTCACCTCTGCCCACTGAGAGAGCCTCGAAACAGTGCCACTCCAGTAGCGACAAGCACAGTGCCCATATTTATTTCCAAAATACCAGAATCCAACAAAAGAAGCCAGAGTTCCCTTCATACATGATTGATTCCGGAGCATCAAATGATTCCCTGTGAAGGCAGGGAAGACACAAGATGAGGTAGATTATCTTGTAGTGCCGGAAAATAATGAAGCGCTTAAAAATAAATCAAGAGATGATGGGGACCATCAAAACGACCCGGGAGCTAATCCGAAAGAGCTAGAACACCTTGAGCAGTGAGATGTGATAATATTGGATTATACTGAAGAAAAAATGCTTCCTCGAGTTCATGTTAATATCGATAAGTGATGACATAAATATAAAAAATGGAAGATAAGGGACAAATGGTCTTACGGAAAATTTTTCAAGTAGAATAGAAGAATGAGGAGAACAGAAAACCCACAATTACAATGCCATGGCATAGACCGCCGCAGGCCGGACCCACACGAGTGCCAAAATCAGTGGGCAAAATTTTAAAGAGAAACTTAATATTTGCATAGCTTAAAAGTATCTCCGTGAAAACATCAATTACTGGTCTAAACACTAGATTGCCACAAATTCCTTGATCTCAAGACTCAGCGACTCGCTTCGAGAAGAGGGTAGAAGGGAAGGAAATAGTAACATTGCTGTGGAGAAATCTAGCCGATGTTAACCAAGGATAACGGTCCACACCCACGTACCCCCGACCTGCTAGAGTAGGAAAGGCAATCGCCTCTGTGTGATTCTTCCCCCAAAACATAGCCCTGGTCTCATCATGAGCAAACATCAGGCAAATTCAAACTGAAAGACGTTCTAGAAAATACCTGAGCCCCTTCAGATGTGCCAGATGGTGGAGCAGAAGGAGGAACTGGACATCAGCACGGCCGGGCAGAGGCTGAGGGGACACAGTTGCTGGACACGCTGTGGCAACCCGGATGGGGTTCCACGTAGGAGAAACAAAGAGTGGGAAAGCCGATAGGCTCCAAGTCAAGTCTGTAGAGTGTAGTGAAATTTAACATAAGAACGTTTTTCAGAAAACGTAAAGTTTTTAACATTCTTGCTTTCTAAACCATGTGTCCAAATAATTTGCCACTTCGTTCCCGTGTTACCAAACCTCAAGTTCAAATGTGGAAATAAAAGTCGACCCTACTAAGTTACTTTTGTAACCATATTTGTTTAATGCCACATCTCTTCACTATACTCGCCTTTTAGATCCTAGAGTTAAAAATGATCACAACCGTGGCCCCGCCCAACAACACTGAGAAAATGTGTGGGAGTCCATTCGCCACAGGGGGACCCAGGACAGATCCTGTTCCCTGCGCCCAGCCTCGGTGCCACCGTGGACCATGGTCATAGTGATACAGGCTGCATCGGACATCTAGCGGCAGTAAGCTACAGGGATGACCTAGCGATGACCTCCAGTGAACGGGGAGCAAAGTGGGGTGGCCTTTTAAACGACATAACATGTGGTTTTATACACAGATATCTAAGAAACTCTAATCCTGCCTCGACCCCGTCTGCAATACGAAGCCAGGCTGTAGCCACCGTGGTTCAAGGTCAAACCACAGCACTCTGCACCCTAGGATCACTGCCATTTCGCTAAGGGACCCTCAGCCCCACATGTCTGCAGAAGATACAATTGCCACTCAAGTTTGGGCAAAGCCTGTGTAAACTTCAAGGCCAGAATCACATCTCCTAAATTTTCAAAGTCCCACTGAGATGCAGTTAAAATTCAACAATAAAGGGCGAAGACGAGTCAAGGACCCAGCACGGTCCCCCACCCTCCACCATTGTCCACCTCCGACTGCCAGCCCTGTGTTCTACACTCTTCCAGGACATCGTCCTGCCGTCACTGGTGGGTCTGGAGGAGCTTCAGGATGAGTTACCTGCTGTATGAGCCCGCCCCTCCATCCCTGGGGTGCAAGTTCTAACCCATGCTGTCTTTGCCCTGTTGGGGAACTCCCACTTGAAGTTCTAAATTCACAAATCTCTGGACACCCAATGCCCACCTCTCCAAACACTGCCTTCACGGGGGACAAGCACCTGGTCATATTGCTACATAAAATAGAGTCTTACCACACCGTAGACCGCGGCCGTGAGAAATCTTTGTTTTAACTGTTTTGTTCACAAAAGGTAGCCCTTGACACAATTCTTTCACGAAAGAGTATCTTCTGCATGCTGCCCCTGTGCCTAAACTGGAAATTATTTACATCGAAATAACACACGAGCACAACGCATTCAATTGACAACGACAACGCGACACAGGAACACCACGAGAGACGTGGGACATCCCCGGAATGTGACGAGAGCTGCCGGACGCCTTGCTTCTGGGGTCCGTCTCCCCGCTCTCTGTGGCCGTGACTCTGTTCCCTTTACTCTGCCGGTGTCTGTCCTGCCCCTGCTCCCACGTCTGCTGCTCCCTGCTGCCCTGACCGAAAACTGAATTTGCTTTTGCTCTTGATGTTTGCGTGGTGGCAGCCACGTGGCGTTTTATGGTGTGTGCTGGTCTCCAAGCTGCGTCATCACTATTATCCGGGGCTCTGTGAGTCTCCCGTTTAAACTCAGCGTAAGCTTATTCGATCCAGAGAGTGAACGCTCGACAAGACCAGAGTTTTCATGTCAGTCCCACGTGTCATTTCGCATGGCAGTGACCCGCCCTCACGTGCTCGTGTTGGCTCAGGCATTATTCCGCAGTCCTTTCGATTCTGGCCACAGCTGTAGGCTCGCATTGAAGGATCTTTATTCTGCAGCCATGAATATATGGACGCAAAATATCCAGAATATTCTACCTGTGCTAGTTCACGCTTTACTTCCATTTATTCCTTTTAAATGTATAGGACCCACGATGTGAGTTTAATATGTTATTTAACACTATTCACTTCTGCTCTACACAACAAGTAAATCGAGTGAAACAGGTAAAACCCAGCAGGTGTGCGACCCATTGAGAGTAAGCGAGCAACTAGCTTGTGAGATGTGTTAGACACCGATAAATTATAGTGCATATATGTGTGCTAAAAATAGATAAGAAGTTGGATGAAGGGACTAATTATTCCTGGGGCGTCAACTACTCACGACAATTATTGCATCTGTAAACTGGCGACCCATTGCTGATGCTCAGAATGGTCCCCCATGTTCCCTACTCAAGACTTGCATGTAAACGTGATAGCTGCTCAGCAGGCTTTGGGTGAGTTACAGCTATGGCCAGATGTTTGTTCCTGTATCTCTTCAATTGAACAAGGATGTATTAAAAACTGTATGCCAGTTCTTGAACCATGGCAACCGTCCACGGGGAGGGCTGATGTAACAGATAGAAAAGCAGGATATGTCATCGATGATTTTACACACACATACACACACACACACATGCACACACCAGGTTAACACTATATCAGTGTGAGTCAGGCACCGACCTGAGACAGGGATAGTGAAGAAACTGGAACGTAACTTAAACCAGGACTTAACCACCTTTTCACTTTCCCTAAGTGTAAATGAGATTTTAGTAATTTAAAACTATTCAAGTGTAGATGTTTTTAAAAGGCTGCAAGTGACGACCTCCTTGCAAACAGAAATGCTTTGAAATTAGTTTTAGCGCGTTAGCAATTGCAAACTCTGCATCCTGACATCTTCTCTCTTCTGTGCGGGCATCACTATGAGACTGCACACTTCCCAGGCAGACAGCTGTGAGACGTAAGTGCTTCTCTCTTTCAATTTCCAAAGCTTATCTGTTGCAAATAGCCAATTTAAGGAGAGCTACATTGTGCCACCGAGATTCGGGATGAACACTTACTGATCTGCAAATCAGTAGCACGCCAATAATTTTAAATCGCCTAAGCCATAATTCCTAACATCCTAATATCCTTCTGAGATACAACTTTATAAGACATATTCAGAAAAATAAAAACACATTTAAGTTACCCTCTATGAGAAATGGAGAAAATGTAATATCATATACACATAAAAAAAAACAGTGAATCATTGGATTAAATAGAAAAATATTAAATCAAGAGATGAACTGCGCTGACATTATCATTCTAAAATTTAAAATTGACCACAAGGACTGCTGAAATTATAGATATCGACACTGAAGCTGCTAAAGTTTATCCCATATTTGCTGAAGGAACATGGCTGAAACACTGTATTTCAGGATGTCTAGGGAAGATACAATGTGTCATGCTCATTCATGCTAATTGCACAGATCTGTCAGACACTCTATTGCTAAGAAAGAGTCAGAAATAGTCCATGAATTCATGGAGCCTGCAGTCCGGCAGGCAAGCCCTACAAAAACAAGTCCTTTGCATATTTTTATTTTTCTAATAGTAAGGGTAAGTAGATTATTGTAAAACCATCAAAATGTGCATTACTGTATGGAGGGAAAAAGTCAGAATCTCCACGAACTGACCCTCAAAGGAAAAAATACTCTTTTACTTTTACGATTGGTGAATAAATCATCAGATAGAGACAACTCTTATTCATTAACCACACTTCGTCCCTACTATGCATATACCAGAACCCGTGCGAGGCAATGATGATAAAGAGACCAGCAATAATGGATATGGCTTTTCCCCCATGGGATGTTTAAAACCCAATGGAGCTGACAGATGT
This sequence comes from Pteropus medius, assembly GCF_902729225.1. Classification (NCBI taxonomy): domain Eukaryota; kingdom Metazoa; phylum Chordata; class Mammalia; order Chiroptera; family Pteropodidae; genus Pteropus; species Pteropus medius. The sequence goes on along the minus strand of NW_024342467.1, from coordinate 24,165,124 downwards.
GTATCAAAGACTTGCATAGTATATAGAGTGACAACTGCAGTGAGAGCTCTAACGAGGAGGTCAGTGATCTATGGAAGTGTAGAAGGTAGGAAATAGACAGGTGTCGTCCGAGGGGTAAGGCATTTATATATTTACGTATTTACCGGTAGAAGATGGGAACTTGCCTGGGATCCGAATGGCGAGCGTTGTGGGTGGTGGGGACGGGTGTGGAGACAGGACAGAAGGGCAGAGTCGTGAGCGCGGAGAGAAACAGAAGTTCGATTCCGAGAGGAGTCTGGAGTGCTGGACGGGAGCCAGATCCCACGGGGGAGCACAGATTACGACAAGTGTTATCTTCATTATGCGGCACAGGAGACGTCCTTGGAGCATTGTAAGCAGGTGGGTGACAAGATCAGATATTTTTACACTTTGTAGAAGCAGGGATGACATGGTGGCAAGTTTCATTATAATATGTAATTTATTTGCAAATCAGTATCATAGCCAAACACCATGTACTGGAAATTGCTTTTGTTCTTAATGAAATATTGCAGATCCTGTCACTGGTGAGAGTAGATTGTTCTACACTCTTTCTTTACAGCGTCAGGACATCGATTGTATCAATGAACCATGCTTGTAACAAATCCATATTTTTTTCGCCTCTTTTTCAAGATGTTATAATGTTACTAATACTATGCCTTAAGTTATATCTTTAATGTATGAAAATATTTACTTCTAAGAATTTATAGAAATGCTGGATTAAAGCTAGGTCCATTTTTTAGATATTCACAAATAATGTCAAACTGTCTATTAGAACATTGTGACAATTTACTCTCAGCCCCCAGCAGTAAAAACGTCTGGATTCTCATCACTTTTACCAGTAATGTGAATTATTTTCTTAGGTCAACTCAGCTTCAAGTCCTGCCAGCATCACTGAATTACTAAACTTTATCCATGAGTGGATAAAGTTCTCACGGCCATCACCCATGCCTTGTTAGTCACAGGAACTATCTCTTCACTGAAATTTAAATTCCAGTATTTCATACCTTGACTCCAACTACTTTGTTTGATATATGCTTTATTCACTTATTTTCCATACTATAATGATGTCCATTTTATAGATAAGGAAACCATTTCTGCAAGCAATTAAGAAACTTGCCCAAAGTTATGCAACTAGTAAATATGCAGAAGGCTTCTAACCATTCAGCTTTATTACTTTAGAAAAGCTATTTAATAAAAGTCAAAATTGATTTATGGTTTTAAAAACCTCTTAGCACCCTAAACATACAATGGCTCACTATTTTAATAAATACTCTATAAGTCCTAATGATAATTAAAGTCATATATTATTAAGGAATTCCACAATTGTCCCATTAAAATGAAGGAGCAGAGAAGTTCTGATGAGACTGTAACTGCTTGGTAATATTCTTAATAAACTCTTTAGCCAATTAAATGAGAAATTTTTAAAAAAATGAAAAAGTATCGTTATCATAGAGTAGAAAATAACGCAGTCATTATTTGTTAATTAACAATAGTTAAGCCACCACTAAATATCAGGGTGGTGGCCACAGTAGAGAGTCGGTGATGAGAAACAGGTGTGTGATTTGTCCCCTCCTCTCTTAGAATCTCTTGGCAAAGATCGATAGTTAAACAGGCACTAACGTGAAAGTCTGCTCTGTGCTACGTAAGGGGAAGTTCAAGGTTCAGTGTAAGAATTAACCCAGAGCTAGGACCCGTTGCTAGAGACCACCCTCAGCGACCGCCGTCCGGTGGAATGGTCACCAGACGAAGGCCAGCAGAGGATTTTTCCAGGAGAGGCAATGACAGCAGTGAGCTTACACAACCAAAAGCATTTCGAGATCGAATAGACTATTAGGCGAGGGTACAATACAACGTCGTAGCTGGTAGGTAGAGGACTCCTCAGTAAAAAAAAAAAAATTGTAAATAATACAATGAATATCTTTTTTAAGCTGAGGATAAATTGAAAGAAGCTGGAAGCTTTTACCAAAGGGGTTGAAATGTTAAAATTTGCATCGCGAAAGAATCAATTTGAGTACTTTATAGATAATCGGTGAGAAAGAGAAAGACTAGAGAGAAATCGCTGATGATGAAGATTCCGCGGTAAGTAAAGGGGGAGATTGCGCTGGGCCAGACTCGAGTTGCAGGTACAGACGTAAGAAGAAAGAAAAGCAGGCTGAGAAACACGGAGCTGGTAGAATGACAGGACCTGAGCTGAGGAGGAAGAGACAGGGAGGCAATTGACGGGACCGTCCGTCGCGATGGGTCACCCTCGCCGTCTGTTGAGAGGGTTCGAAGGCCGAAACTATATTTCGCAGAATCTTTGGGAGACGGCCTGGGCGCAGACCTGTTCCAGCACTGAGAGGTACTCACACTAGTTGGGAGAGAGGCACGGGGCTTCCTTCGGTGGCTCCCGCTGTCACAGCCAGAAGGCGGGGCCTCGTTTCCCAGCAGCAGGTGCCAGCGTTCGTCCTCCTGTTTCTGGGGGCCGAGAAGCAACCGTGAGCGTGGCCGACTTCTTGCGCGAACACTGTCCCAGTCTGCAGCTCCAGGAGGTTCTGAGACAGCCACGGCTCGGTGTGGTGGCATCAGGGGCAGGCTCTCCTCGTGGGCCACCTCCGAGCTGCACCCAGCCCTTCCAGTGACACAATAGAACCAAAACCCCTGAAGAAAACCCTTTCCTGCTTTAGAATACTTGTTCTTTTCTGCTCTGAACTCAGACTGAGAGAGGATTTGTGTTCTGTACATGATAAATAAACTTGCTTCCTACTGAAGCCACTGTTACTTGGGGCTTCCTGTCACTTGAAGCCAAATATAATTCTGAGTCGTGAGTCACCAGATCTCTAACCTGAAAGAGATTTTTGCAAACCTGGATGATAATTTTTTTTGCAAAATATACCCTTAACTTTCTACACATGGGATTTTCAAACCACATATACAAGTGGAAGTTTGACTCAGTAAAGTCCGTGGAACATGTGTGACTCCAGTGGTCGGGATGTGATGATGAAGTTTAAATCAGTATGTTCTACATCGTCTATCATTTAACTGTTGAATGAACTGCATCGGCAATCTTGGGAATGGCTTATTCATAAAAGTCTTTGTTTCTTCTTAATTTAAACAACACAATCTGAGCTACGTTTCCACAATCTCTAATACGCTTAAATCAGAACAAGTTGAGAATTTGCAAGCTATATTGACTTTAAAAATGTTTTTTTAAATATTTGCCATTCGATTCTACGCCAGAGTTATTTCAATCTGTGTCTCAATATCACAATATTCTGTTCTCTCTACATGTTTGTAAATAAATTTACATAGCTGCTGGGTAAGGAGGAGAATTTTGTAGTGTGTGGCTCGTTTAAAACTTTGAGCTCTGGGGGAGCTTGCGTGCGTCATCACCAGCTATCAGCTAAACTCCCAAATCCTGGCTAAACGTTGCATGAGTGCGTGATATTAGCTAAACGGTGGACCTGGGCTAAACATGGACGTGACCGCAGAGTTGTCACCGCCAAAACGCCCAGGGCCTGGGCTCGATGGAGAAGGGATGAATGAAGTCAGACTCATTCAGGTGAACACGGGAGACTGTTTCATGCCTGGAATTCACGCCTTGACCGCACACACCTCGTCGGGAGAGTCTGCTCATTTAAAGTAGCTTTGAATTTGCTTTTCTGCTATCTAATCTTAATAGTCATTTGAAAAACTGAAGGATGAACAGAACTATGTTTTTATTTTTATTCAAATTCCTTCCAATATACTATGATTTAGAGCTGGTTTGGTCATGAGGGGACTCCAGATGGGTGAAATAACATTAAACCTGTTGGGTATTTGTCATTTACTCATTAAAGTTAGAATTTACAGAGGGAAAAATTGTGTGCCAGTTGGGGAAGAGTTCGCTAAAAATAAATCAGTAACTTTGCACATATGATTGTGCCGTGGAATTTTTAACCTGTGAAACAGACTGTGTATTAGTTTCGTCAAGGGAGAATACGTTTAAACAGTGCTTCGTACAAGATACAAAATCGTTAATATTAGCTCAATTGAATTTGTTTATGCTACAAGTTAGGAGAGGAATCACTTGATGAATGTACAGTTATTATTTTCAAATCGATATTTAAATGGAGAGTAAAGACAACAGGTTTATTTATTTATTTTGTCCCCTCTCCCCAGAAGTCAATACAAGAAAGAGAAATGAAGACACACTCCCTTTTTTCTGGCCTGCATATCTCCCTTATTATTATTAGGGCTTTGGGACTAACAGGGACGTTTAAGGCAGAATTCTTAAGGTCTTCGTCGAATAGTTCGATTCTACGAATAGGGTTCTGAGTACCTGGCTGAATGTACGCAAACACCTGAAATACGCTGATTTTTATGGAGGCTCCCTCTCCAACTTTCCTACGATTCCACAGAAATCAGCTGTCTTTTGACGTTTCTAAGTCCTCTCATTTTTTTTTCAGATGATAAAAGTCGAGTAAAATATGCCATGTGAAATTATAATAATTTGCTCTTATTAGACAGCTTTCTTACGATGGTAGCAGTCATTATAGTTACTTTCTTAGAGCACCTGCTGAGTCCCGTTAGCTATTAAGCATTTTATCATTCACCCGACTGATACTCTGTGAAAAATGTGTCAGTTTGTCCAGAGTTACCCGACTGATAAGTATCAGGAATGAAATTTGAACTCAATTGTAACTGGCACCTGTATTTATATTTTTATCACTGTGAAAAGTGTGGTTTCTTCTGTCAGTGAAATTTCCCACATAACTATATTAGTGCTGGTATATTAATATAACCAAAGGACATTATGTAATTACTTCCACAGATGAATAAAATACTTTTGAAAAAACATCAGATCGTGCATTAAAAATAAAACCTAATCCAATGGGAGTAAATGCCATGGACTGTTATTATTTTAACATGCTACTTCATTTTATTTACTAATATTTTATTAACTAATATTTTATTAGGATTTTTACATAAATATTGATAAAGGAGGAGATTATTCTGTAGGGTTTTTGTTTTTTTTTTAGTTTTCGAACTTGGTGTCAAGTTTAGAATAGCACAGAAACATTTTGGAAACGCCTTTTTCTGCATTCCAAAGAATTTTTAAAGTATTAGAATTATCTGTTCTTTGAAAGCTTTGAAATGGATTTTCGAAATTATCTGAGAGTATTGCTATTTATGGAATGATTTTTAATAAATGACTCAATGTATTCTATGACAATGAGGCTGTTTAGATTTTCAGTCTCTCTAAGGTCAGACTTAAGAGTTTTACAACCTGGGACGTCATTCGCTCCGCCCACTTTCAATTACTAGCCTGCAATGGAGCACGGCATTCTGTGCTGCTGCTGCTGCTCCCCACACTTATTCCTTCATTCGGGTGCTTGTTATTCCCCTTACCCTTTTTCTTGATTAGGTTAGACGACAGAATAGCTATTTTCCTCAAAGACGTTGCTCTTGAATATACTTGCTTTGTTGTTTTTGTTTTAGATGTTTTTATTTCTCTTATTTTCTTTATTGCTTACTTTTGCTTGCCCTGGGTACATTTGGTCATTCTATCTATTTGAATTGATTTTTTTTTTTTTTGCTTTTCCTTGCTCATGAATTTAGGTTTATCATCTGAGAACTGAATATCTACGCCTTACATATCATAATCTATTGTGTAGCACCCCTGCACGAGAGGAAGAAAGAGAGTTATAATTGTCTATATAATTGGCAATTTAGGTTTTCGGTGACTCCTTTTTACTCAAAGGTAGTTTAAGAAAAATCAAAAAACATTCCACATGGTAGGACGCTTGCCTAGATCACTTTCCATATCTGGTTATATCGTAATGTCTTGGGTAGTAACTTTTGCTCCAGAATTTATCGACATTGCGTGTTGGGTTTATTTTTTCAGTATTCCCTGGGCACGTAGACTCCATATGAGTATTTTCCAATTAAATCAACTCAGTAGAAATGATATTGTCTCAAAAAGCCTTTTTTTTTTTTTTATGTCGCTGTAGCTTGACCTTTGGGCAGATGTATTTTGTACTTGAACTTTGGTGACTATATTTAGAGATATGTTATTTATTAACACTGACTTTTCTCCTTCGAAGGAAAAAGATCTCATTCCCAGAAAAAATTGCCTTTGAAAAATCCGTTTTGAATAAAAATTATGAAAAGAAATGCTTCTCCCCGATAAAAAAGAGGGAAGGACAAGAAGCAGCAGTAGATCAAGAAGCGGGGCATGGGCAGGAGACGGGGACCCCCACGGAATGAGAACCGCAAAGGCCGTGTTTTGTGTGCATTCAAACAAAAACGCACTATCGTGAATTTAGATGTTGCTTAAATTTTATTACGTTTATCAATGAGACTCTCCTTAAATTGGCAAAAATGACAACGACGGTAACAAAAAAAAATACAGGAACCCGTAAACTCCCAGAAAAGATGTCAGGCACGAAGGTCTCCAACAAGATGCTCCCTTAGTTCACAGATAACATACATTAAGAGGAAGTCAAAGAAAACTAGTGAATTGAAAAGTCACGTGAGTTGGCCGCTTTGACAGCTTCACCTGATCTCAAAATGATTCCAAAAGGAAGAGAGATTCGCAGTACCATTTCAGTCTTGCGAAATTCGTGCGGCTTGGGAAATGTACAGCAGAAGGGAATACTTGCGTATAAACAGAATTTATTAAAGAGAATTTGATTTACTTTTATTTGCCAAAGTAAAATATGTCTTTCAATCAACAGGATAGTCACCAGGTCAGAAAGCTAATAAGAACAGTCCAGTTACGATCTTCGCAAAGAATAAAAATGTTATGCATTGTTATTAGAAATGCGTAAAGTCCATGAAACACTAGATTTACCTACAATAAACGCTTCCGTTAGACCTACTTACGTGGAAACACTAAACGTGACTCCTTTTTGTCTTTGTGCCTGAATTTTGAGCCCCTGCCATAGCCCACCGCCTCTGCCCGGACCAGAGGCCCTGAGACGCCACCTTGCCTGCGGAGTCTCCGGCTGCTGCTCTGCCACCCTGCCCAGGCGGGGGACCAGCTGTGCCGTCAGGGTCTGACTTTCGTGCCACGTCTAGATTTAGATGACACCACTCCACTAGGTGGGGAGTCGAGGAAGAAGATCTGGCTTTGAGAAACTCTCAAACAAGTCAAATGTTACAGAAATATTTATGAAAGCAGAAGTGTTTGGAAAAGCAGGAAATGTTTGTCCGATGGGGCAAATACTAACCAGTGACAAACCAAACATGGGGTGGGGGGAGGTGCGGCAGGTGAGTCTGCCCCCTCCCTCCACAGGACCCTATTTCGCGCCCTGAGATTGCACCTCTCAGATAAAGCGACAGCTTTTAATCTTAACTTGCTCTCTGTATTCTATGAGACCAGCTCTGACAAGGACACAACGATCTAAGGATTAATAACTTATGTCTTCTTTCTTCTGACCTTCCATGCAGGAGGATAAATGCAGAATGCAAACGGAAGTCAGAACAAAGACGATTCCTGTTTGGGACTGCAGTGATTAGATTATCGTGATTCACAGGCGAGGCTTGGCAGTTTATGTAAAATAATAGGAGAAGAATTGTATTTAGAAGGAGCAAACAGAACAGGCCTTAAATGTGAGACTTTAAAATTAAAAATAAGGTCTAAATAATGTCTCACAATGGCCAGCTTACGGTATTAGATGCCCCCCCTCCCCCCCAAAAAAAAACAATCAACGTAATGTATAATGTTTTATTCCCTTTAAGTCATACTATATATTTTTAGATTTAATTGAAAACCAAGACCTTGATGCCCAGAGTTAGGGCTGAATGTTGGAAATGTTCCCGGTTCCTCTTTTCAATTTAGTACTCTAATTTTGCCTTGCGTTCAAAGGTAGTTTCTACTATAACCTGAAAAATATTCTGTATTTGAATTTACTATCTATAATTTTTAGAATGAGGGTAACAGAATGGAAAGAGGTAGAAAGATCTGAATTACTGTAGTCAACTCTTCTCCAGTGGTATGCTTATTTCAATGGATTCAGAATTCTTTATACAAGCCGTTAAAAAAAAAAATAAGCTGTTGAAAAAGTCAGTAAACGTTATAAACAAGAAAACATACAGCGCAAAAAGCCTACTTTTTTTTTTCATTCAACCCTGTGTCTTATAAAGACAGTACCAGGTAGGACAAAGGCTCTATAGATGATTATTTACCTTTCCTCTTATGCCTTGCCATGGCCTGAGGAATAGGGCTTGGCTTCAGAGTGTGGCTTGAACATTGAAATTATGTAATAGAAATATATTTATAGGTGCATAAAAATTTCACCGTGCAATGCTAATGAAAACGCTGTTTTAAAATCTCATTTTTATAAAATGTACGTCCCTCATTTTGCTACTTGTATCTATGCTAATATTGCAAAGACGCATCACCCAAACACATCTCCCCTGTTTAGTTTTCTCTGTAGTTTTCCATCTTTTCAAACAAAATTGCCCTTTGATTTCATAGGATGAAAACATTTTCTGTTTGATGAAATTTCAGCGTTGCTAGGGAAATGGTTTAAAATGAGAACATTGTTTCATGAAATTATTCAAATTGAAATGTTTCTAATCTAGTAATCTAGTAAAGCTTTTTTTTTATTATTGTTTATGACAGAGGTTTATATTTTCTTCTTCTAAACTAAATCTCATCCAGTCATCACTGAAATCCAGTGGAGGTGTCTGCTTTGAGAGCAGTGTGACAGTTCTGAAAAGATTTTAAGATCATTAACCCAGAAACGAGATATCTGAGTATAGATTGTTGCCTAGATTTCTGTAAAATAATCTCCTTTGATTGCTAAAATTAAAATATGTCGGGAACTGTGAGGGATCTGAGGTTTTATTCAACTTGCAAGCTAAAAAGTTAGCCTGCCTCTTCATTTCATGGATTCTGGTAGAAGACAGACTCCTGCATTGTGGGCAAAGGTCGTTATTATTCGTAACAATAATTACAGATGGAATAAAAGCATGTTCACATGTCGGTAAACTGATCTCCCATTCCCACAGGGTGACATGAGAAGGGCCAGGTGACATCTGTACATGAAGTTCACTGCGTAACGTGAGAGGCACCCTGAGCTTAGGAACCCAAATCTTTTATAAGTCTGTCTGAGCCTTGCTCTAGAAAGGACACTATGCCTATTAGCTGTACAAACCATAAGAGTCCAAAATAAAGGCAGCGGGTGACTCTATAATGCAAGTGACTCATGGACAATTGCTGCCCAATAAAGTGATGTTGGGATAACACAGAATGACACAGTTATTTCTTGGTCACTATTTTCTTCAGAACTTTTACATTCAGAAAAGCTCTCTTTACACACCAAATTTTTCCCCTGATTTCCAAATCCAGTTATCTCATTGTCTGTCTGACTCAGAAAGGCCCAGGTGACACAGGGACGAGGAGCCGAGATGGAAGGTACTCCAAGTTCTGACTCAGCGTGTTCGCCTAGCCTCCAGCCACAGCCTCCAGCCAGGGTTCACCGCAGCCAAAACCTAATTCTGATCTCGAGTCTCCTCCTCAGCATCCTCTTGGCTGCTGGGCTTGAATCTCGGCCAGCATCCTAGACATTATCCTGCATGTTTTATTTTCCTCTTACTCTGTGGCTAAAAGTGTATGCCACGTCACGAAGCTCTCCCCTGCTGCTGCCGCCACCTCAGTTCAGGCCTCCCTCCCATCTGCAACAGCGCTTTGTAAAAAAAAAACCCTGTTTAGGATGCTACCGCCGTTTAAACCATGCTCAACATTCATTTCAGAATTATATTTCTAAAAAAAAAAAAAAAAAAAAAAACACAGTATGTCCCTTCAAAAGCGGTTTAAGGTCGCTGTCGCCCTAGGACAGCGCCCGCTTATTTATGACAGCGCCCTCTGCGATGTGACACTCACCTAAATCACCGTCTCTGTGTCGGTTTACCCCACGACCACCCTTTGCTCCATCTTGCAGTCACCCTAAGATGCCGCGCTGATTTATCCCCGCGCCGCGGGGACAGGCCACTCGCCCCGTCTGACATTACCTCCCATTGTCTCAGTCCCCTTCCCGTGCTCAGTTGCGTGGGTGTCCTCACCGGAAGGTCCCCTGGACTCGATTCGAGCAGAGTTCCTCATCTTCATCTTCTACACGAATCTGGCGCAGGAGCTATGAGACGATTGTGAAGCTGCAGATGCCACTAACTATCTAATAAAACTCAGAGAAACCCCTAAATCCACCTAGAAACTTAGTACAAAGGTTTGTATGCAAATTAGAGGCTTGCAACTCGGGGCCTCGCATTTCAGTAAGAATATTCAACACCCAATGGCTCTCATCCTCTTCCCTGCAGTTGAGGATTTACATGTTAATCTTGCAATTTGCTGGAGAGCTCCTGAAGGCAGGAGACGTATTTTAGATACTTTAATCTCTGTAACCAGGCAGAATGTCTACTGTGCAGTAAGTGCTCGATAGATGTATGTTAAATTAATAATAAAATGGATGGCATGAAGAAGACATACAAGTTCTTTCATGTAATTAAGGATATTATCAGAGATTTGTAGAAATAAATCGCTCCAACATCCTTGACGATATAAAAGTTTGAGTAACTATGCAAAGCCTCGCTGAGTCCTCAAACTCGACCTGTTCCTTAGAATACATTCAAAGCCGAACTGCTGACAAACATTTTTAGAAACTGATATTTAGCAAACTTTATTATAGGCCAATCACTGATAAGAGTTTTACTTATATGCTCGCATTCAATCATCAAGAAAATAATAGTAAGTAGCTATCGTTATTAATTTCATTTTTTAAAAAGAGGAGCTATGGTTAACCAGTAGCAGTTAAGATTTGAAATTAAAGCATATGATTGAGGAGCCGACTTTTAAATATGTTGTATTTGTCTCACCCAATTATATTATTCATACAGAGGTAATTATTTCTTTTTTCTTCAAAAATAATAACAACAATAAACCACTGAATTAAAACAAAGCCAATCAAACCAATCCTTGTAATCCAACATAAAAGTATTTCTAATATTATGTATATACTGAAGTACAAAGTGATCTGGAAAGAAAAGCTTTCTATATAAAAAGATATTTTTCTAGAAGCCACTTTATTTCCAAATTTACAAATGGCACTTAAATGAGTCCCTGTTTATTCAATTATATATTAACAGATTGATAATTAAAAATTTTATTGTGTGACTGGAGTTAGAGTCACATAATTGCTTCTGACAATGTTTGCTCTAAACCATCTGTTGTTGGGGAAAAAAAATCATTGCAAGAATCAGTAATGCAATTTGTAGAAAGCTCACTTTCGTAACACATCATGTTCAAATAGCTACAGGTATTCATGTGTCAAAACAGAAAGTTGTGTTGTTTGGTTTTTGTTGATTTATTTGTCACGGTGGCTGAAACCAGAGCTCTTCAGCAGTAGCACCCCGATTCCTGAAGAGCTTATCGTACCAAGGGTGACGAGCTGAGGGGGTCCTCCTTTTTGTATGCCATTCAGTCATTTTCAGAAAACCATAAACCACTTGTCACAGATGAGAACGGTCAGTACCTTTGTTCTTGAGATGAGAACGGTCAGTACCTTTGTTCTTGTGAGTGGTATTGCAAATTAAACATTTACATGTGCAACCGCTTTAAAATGTTTTAAAATAGTATTTTCTGATCAAAAAAGATAATTTCAGAAAATATAGAAAAACATATAAAAAAGAAGTATCGCTTTGATCATTCCTACACTCAAAATTATAACATTTTGGTGCATTCTGTTTTTCTACATGCTTTCACGCGTGCATGTGCACACACACAATGTTGTAGTCTATATTTTTCCTTACCAATTTAAGAATATATTCATTACCTAATTAATGATTATTTCATTAACTACTCCATTAACCACTTAAAATAGATAAGGAGTAGTATTGTGTTACACAATTATAAAAATATAAACGCTCTCACTATTAGGAATTGTTTGTTTTTAAGACTTGACTATTAGAAAAATGTTAAAAATATTTTAATCATAATATTGAGATTAGACCCTGTATACAAATGCTACCTCAGGCATATAACAGGATGAAATTTCTCTCTTATACTAACCCGAGCCTTTTCACTTAAGATATCTAGTATCTCACTTGTTTGGGGGTGGTGGGGGGGTGGTGGGAATTTCTCAATAAGATTCTTGCCTGTGATTCTAGTAGCAGTTAATTCTTTCCTAAAATACCAAGAGCAGCAATATGAAATCCAGAATCCCAAATGAAGGAAAACTGTTCGCTGGTTTTAGGAAATAAAATTCCACAAAATTTACCATTGTGTTTATAACCATTTCCAGGGATTTATTATGTGAATGTAGAGTTCTCCTGCTTCTGGGGTCTAGGTTATAGGACTTTGAATGAGTCTATAACGTATTCACATGTATTTTAAATTAAGCAAACAAACTTTTGCTTAATTAAGAGCTGCACATACGTGACCTAACGTTAATAAACATTCATTGACTATTATACTATCGTACTAGTTTTTATGCCATCAGATCTAAGGCACACAGGCACACATCAGACAAGGTCCCGGCCTTCAAAGCAGTTTCATTTTAGTGGTTGTAGAGCATGATGGTGGTAAGAACACAAGGGAAAATATCCACGAGACCAAGCAGAATAGGATAAGAACGAGTTTCACAACTGAGGTATAGAAAATATGTACTGGGAACCAATAATGTATTTTGTAGAGAAGATTTTGTAAAGATTTGATAAAGAAGGTAGACTCATGGGAAAAATGTTTTCTCCAACAGAATAATTCCATCAAAATAAGTTAAAACTTAGATAGATTGTTGAAGTTACTTTATTTTTTATTAAACTTATTGGGGTAACATCGGTTAATAACATTACCTAATTTTCAGGTGCACAAGATCATAATTCGACATCTGCGTACTTGACTGTGTGCTCCCTGTCCAAAGCCTGGTTTTCTTCCGTCACCAGATAAGAGCGCCCCCCATACTCACTTGACCTCCCCCGACCCCGTTTTCTCTCCGGTAACCACCAATCTGTTGTCTGAGTTTGTTTTTGTTTGTTTTGTTAGTTTGTCACTTTTTGTTTTAGAATAATCGAGGAACTGTATCATAAAAATATAAAATACTAATATTTGGTCGAGTTTTCATTCTAAATTACGCTATGAGCTAAAAACAGCACAGGCAAGAGTAAGTTTGATGAGGTGGTAATTGATGCTTCACAATACCATTCATCAAAATAATCACAGTCATACATATATACATATAGATATATATATTTTTTAAACCTGGACCAACAGATGCATCCAGCCGAAAGAGGCATGTCAGGATACAGGAGACATCAAGTAGTGGTGGAGTTATCACCGGGAAAATTTTGTGACAGAAGTCACTCTACTCAGGTATCCCCTCTTTCCAACTAAGAGGTGGGAAATGAATCCCACAGCTTTACGGCCTATGTTAACCAGCAGCATTTCAGATTTAAATGGACTATGGAAGTTAGTTAAGGAACGCTCCAGAAATATAAATGCCCAAGAAAGATACTTAGACTGTGTTAGAGTTTATCCTCAAATCCTTGACCACAGTATGTTTTCACTTATTTTTCTTTTTGTACCTTATTTATAACTATAGAGTCGCTTGAGGAGCTAATAAAATGGTTGGTCCTTAACCCATACTCTCTGAGTCTAAATATTTAAAGTTACATATTCCAGCTTTTAATTTTAGATGCCGTATACGATGAGCAAATTTAAAATTTTACATGCGGATGACTTCCATCGTGTCCTTGTTCTCAGATGATCCGATTTACTAAACCTAAATTTTACAGCACCGGCAGGACACGTCCCTTAACTAAACTACATGGATGCGCTTGCGACAGGTTCTAAACCAGCAGGGGAAGATGTATAATCTGAAAGCATATGTATCTGAAACTGAACCCTAAACATGCATCAAAAACTAGTGACCGGGATTTATGTGTCACAGATATTATTGAAATCCATTCGTTCGCTGTATAGCAAGTCATCATTTTAAATCGAATAAATTATCTTAAATCATCAACGATAAGATTATAAAATATTTTACGACACCATATTTTGTGAAAGTAAGATTTAAGCAAATTGCAATCTCTAATTACCGGTTATTTAGATTTTTATTATTGTGTTGCCCTTGAAAATAAGAAACATTTTGATGATTCTATCTGAAGATAAACTTTGTAATATTTGCATTATCCCATTAAATGTATGAACAAGTCAGGGGATTTTAAGTAAATATTCTCTGCAAACATTACGGTTTTTACATTAAAAATAATACCCTAGTGTGTGCTGTTCCTCACATGAATTGTAGATGAGTTTTTTAAAAAATAAACTGAGGTATCCATTAATTTTCTCTTTGATAATAGAATATCTTAAAATCTTATTGTTTTAGTGATTTTAGAATTTAATGAGACTGGGTATATTTTATAGGGTAGGTCATTTTTTTAGTGAGTTTGGATTTGTGTCCATTGATTTTTATGAGTGTGTTCATCTCTTCCTCGTTGATCTGTAATGCATCCAGATGTAATATATATGGTAATCAACTCTCTGTCATATATGTTCAATTATGTTTCCATCTGTTCTTTCCCACAGTTTTGCATATGTGCATATTTAAGAGAAAAGTTCAGGAAATCATTTTGTCTTTGAGCCGGTCTCAAAAACTTTGCTTTGGAGAGAAGTCGTGCCTCACATCGTTTTAACTTGATTCTCTCCTTCTTCCCCGTTTGTACAGAAAAGCGCGTCACATTTTTACATCGAGAGCCTGAGACTTCTTTGGGGGCGGTTACCGTAAAGACGTTAGCAGGTGTTTTCAGCGTGTCCATCGTCCATTCATTCGGCACCTTTTCATTTTCAGCCCACCCCTGCCTCTAAAATGTTTGTTTCTTATGCGCTCCGAATAGAAAACTCAGGTGAGGGGGGAAATTTCGCTGAAAACACAGGTTCTGCGAAAGGACGGGTCGGTAATGCACGCTCTGGACCAGGCCGCAGGCTTTGGACCAGCATCACGCGGACTCGCTCGCGCAGCTACGAGCCAACGAGCACAGCGGCGGCTTCGCTCTGCGTCTCACGACACTCCGCCGTTCAGGTCATCGGTGTCCCCAAGTCCTAAAGCTAATGAGGATCCGGGTGCGCTCAGATGGGTCAGCAGATGTCGAGAATGAAGACAGGCGCACAGCGGGACACTGTTTTCTGTCCTTGCTCCACATCTGTGACACGCAAGCAGCTGCTCTCAAGGGACACCCCAAGACGCTCCTGGGAACCGCAGGCACATGGATTTAAGACCCCTGACGCCAGAACTCCGCCACTGACACCCTGCTGCGGGGGGTCCCCTGGCTCGCTAAGGTGCCGCGCCTCTTCCTGCGACGGACTGGCACCGAAGATGTCCTAACTTACCGGGTGACACAGAACGTCACGCAGGCTCAGCTGCCTCTGTCCTGATGTGGCTCCTGCCTCCTTCCATCCTGTGAACCAACTTCCTTTCTTTTTCTCTTTCTTCCTTCTTAATGAAAAATAAACATTCTTAGTGGTACTTAACGTTAACTATTGCTTTAAAAGATGCAGAAATGTTAATAATCGCGTTGAAGTTTAGGGATTAATCCCATTTTAAAATAAATTCTTTGTACAGTTTATTCATGACCGTTTTTGGAAATCAGTCAGTAGCTATTTGAGGTGGAGCGTGTCTTCTTTTCGCGTCGTTCTGTAATTTGTAAGATGGATTTTCATAATGCCTAAATTAAGATTTTTTTTCTTGAAAATATCACCAATTAAAACGTAAGGTCTTACAAGCTAAAAGGCAAGCGCGGCCAGAATCTCCCGGCCCAGTGGCAGAGAGATGCCTGGACTGGCCAAGCAGGGTCCAGCTGGTCGTCCCCGCCTTGCCCGGAAGTGGCCCATCACCTGAGTCCTGACCTCAGGTTCCCAGGAAACGGAACAAAATGACCCGAACGATACTGGCAAACCACCCGGAGACTCATACCGGGCCGGGGGTTATTTTACTTGGTTCTCTCTAACGCAGGCGACAGAGATGCCGAACAAAGGGCCAGTCCCGTGACGCCCCTAGCAGTTTTCTAGAAGCAAAGATGCCCAAAGAGGTAAAGTTTGACTCACGATTTCACCATTTTCTGATCGTTTTTTTCTCAAACGCGCACCTGCAATCTTCCTGACCTGCCCCCCTTAATCAAGTTTCACCCTTTTCTTCATTTTTTTTTTTTTAAAGGTGGTAAGTAAATCAGTTATTACCTACCAGTAATGACTGCCTGAGAGCTTTTGAGCAGTTTTCACATGCCGGATCCTGAGGGGACGTCTCCGTGCTACAGGAGCCCATGAGGACATCTGGAGACAATGTGTCCTTTCTGAGCTTCATTACTGCAGCCTGGCACCTAGGCGGCTTCCAAGCGCGTAATCTTGGCTCATTCTAAGAAGTCGGTAGGGACAAGACACAACGGACAAGGGTAGTTTAACTAAATCCACATTAAGTTCTCTGCTTCCAACCTTTCCGAAGCCATTTATCAAAAGAAAGCAGGTGTTTTAACAGCCACACACTACAGAACTTGTACACCGTGTTGCTGGAAGTTACATCTGAAACGGCCAAAGGGCCCTGCTCCATCCTCCAAATCAGACGTGTCACATTTGTATCGGGAGTTCTGGCTGCCAGGAGAAACATGGACATCTCCTTCATAGGCTGTCTCCTAGTGTGCGCTCCGGCATTCTGCCGGCCTCTTGCAAAGGTGACTTGGAGCCACAACTACTTACAGCTCTCTTTTCTGAAAGATCTGGGGGAGGCACTTGGACCCACTTCCCAGGAGACTTGGGGACAAATTCTGGGGCTTGCCGCAGCGGCATGTTGGCACAATGGTGTGAAGTCCACTTTGATCACAGAAGAAAGAGTCAAAGCAGACATTTGTCCAGCTTTTTCTCTGCAACCAAAATCACTTCAAAAAACGAGTCTCCATGTGGAAAGCCCAGTTTACTGGGGGTCTGCGCAGAGTATGGAAACAAAGCCCCACATAAACTTGGGGTTTGGTTTATCCTCGAGGCATTCTTAGGCCTCCTGTCCCCCCTCAACCTGAGCAAGGATACAATGCCCATGAATACGACTTGTCTAGAGTCTTTGGCTGTAGTTTCATGTCTGTGCAGCCTATTTGGAAATAGCCCTAAGATACTTTAAAAAAAAAAACTAATCATCACCAGACTATCCCCCTGAGTCCTGGGTGTCATTATCAATATTTAAAAAGAAAGATTCATAGGAATAAGAGTTCGTGCACGTGTACCCTAGGCCGAGATCCAGAAACTAATCAATTGAAAATGGAGGTAACTTTATATTTAAAGATCATGAGAAATTAAGCTTGAAGCATTTGATTTGCTCAAGACCACTAGGAAGAGCACAGAAGTCCAACAAGGCCGGAGCAGGGATGCATCCGCTTATTCCCCTGGGACTAAGGGTGGAGGAAGCGTCCTTACAATTTGACCATAACCATTACTGTGAAGGTCTATGGCCCATTCTTTGCTCATCCCTATTTTTAAGCTTAAATTGTATCTTTAACTCACATAATTTTGCCACCTAATTCCCATAAGTGAGGGCAAACACAGCGACCTAATGTTACTTTTAACTTCGGGAAGAAGGAAAATTTCTAAAGGTGAGGTATCCAGTGTGAGGGTCCACGCCAGCAAAGGCGGCTTACCTAGCATGGCTTCAATTACCTTTTAGAGGGAGGAAGACGCCATTCATTCATTTTTTGAGCTTTGATGTTTATCTCCAGACCTCGATGAGATCTAAAATTAAAATCAAAAGGGAGGAATGTTGAGAAATTTCTCTCTTAGGATAAGCAGCAGCTTCTAGCTCTTATCAAGGAAATCAGGATAGATAGAAACAAACTAAAAATGAGATCACATAGTACATCTTTCACCATGTTTTGACCTGTTTATCCGTTGAAACTCTGTCTCTAAAGAGATGGGCTATAGAATACTTAATTTGGGGAGAGGGATGGGTAAGTCTCTCCTCAGACCAGCCGCGAGGAGACGCGGGAGTCTGTGCTTAATCAGGCCGGGGGGACGATGGACGGAGACGCTTGTGAAGAAACGGGTCTGGGCACCTG
Source organism: Pteropus medius (assembly GCF_902729225.1). Lineage (NCBI taxonomy): Eukaryota > Metazoa > Chordata > Mammalia > Chiroptera > Pteropodidae > Pteropus > Pteropus medius. Next base: position 24,147,055 of record NW_024342467.1, on the reverse strand, counting down.
AGACTCACTGCGGAGAGATTAAAGGAAAGCACGGGAAGCTTCAAAAAATCTAGAAAACTTTTCGTTATTCATTTGCATCATCATCTGATGTGCGATGGATACAGTGTTCACTGGCGCTCCCGCCCTCCCTGTGTCCCACCTGCTCGGACGGCCTTGGGGAAAAGCGGCAGGTCCTGGAGGTCTTGAGGGTGGGGACAAGAGGAGAGGAGAGAAGGTGGATGGAGGAAGAGTAAGCAGACAAGACAAAACCGAAAACGGATGTGCTCTCAGGGCTGGGTCACCTTAAAGAGAAATTCAAAATCAGAGGGGCGTCTGGAAGACATCTCATTTAAGGCCTTCTGGAGAGGTGGGGACGCGCTTTGTCACATGTCCCTCCATAACTTGGAGGAGGAGCTTTGGGCAGAGACTCTGAGCAGGAATCACGAACTACTCTTGTATCTATCTGTCCTGGGGTGAGAAAGAACCAGAATTTCCTATTCGTTGCTCCAGAGGGGCCTGAAGGCGGCTTGAGAGATGGCCAAGGGGTTACTCGTGGGGACAGCAAGGCATCGGCGTTAGCAGTTCCAGCCAAAGCCGGAATGAGGCGTGGAAACTAAAGGGAATCTCGTTTAAAATGGAGTGAGAAGTACAGACCCCACAGGAGGCCCCACCACAGCAGGAGGAAGAAAGAATTTCTCCTTGTCCGGCCAAAACCTCCGCCTCTGTCAGTCCGCGCCTGAACCTCTACCTGGTCGCCTTCGGGTCTGGACTCCTGGTCCCAGCTCAGCCGAGGAGAACCGGCCGCAATGTGCTGCTCCCAGGTCCCCCACTATCGGGTGTACAAGCCCCTCTCCCCTGTTCTGATGTGCAGGCGTTTGCCGTTGCTGCTTCTCCCACACTGCAATGCCTCTGCTAGCCCTGAATAAACCCGATTTGCTGGTAAAACAACTGGTTCATTTGTTTGTGATGGTCAACACATGGTGACCGGAAGTTGGATGCAAAGAAGACCATTAATGACTCGGAGGCTGGTACCCGGGCAGAGGCTGGTACCTGGGCAGAGGCTTATACCCGGGCAGAGGCTGGTACTGGCAGGGCTCACGAGGCGACAGCTTCCCCTCGGGGCCAGAGCGCGACGGTGAGTTTCTTCTGGATCCTGGGTTTGTTCTTCGTGTTTCGAGTTCTTCGGCTTACTTGGGATCTGTTGACAGTTTATTTGTTTGTTCGTTCATTCGTTTAAAAAGGCATCATTCTTCCTGTTGGGAACCGTCCTGGTTTTGAACCTCTCGTTTTGGGTAATGGGATCCCCATTCACTAAATTCTTCTAACAGGTCCTGCTCTGGGAATTGTCTTCATAATTAACACCTGTATTTCCGGAGGGAAAACTCGCCAGAACCGTATTCCACCTGGCGGAGGGCTTTCTCTTCCCGCCTGCCCTTCCTGGCCTCAGTCTCAGCTAAGGGAAAAAATAGTCCGCAGGGATCAGGGCATCGGGGACTAGGCTAGCAATGCTCATCACCTACTCCGGAGTATTATAGTGGAGAGAAAACTCAAAAGACAAGAGACTAAGGAATGGATAAAATTTATTTGGACCGAAGCTTCCGCCACTTTCTTTATGGAGCATTGTGATATAGAGAAAGGCCTCTCACCTGGAGGATAAAGCTACATGGCCCACTGATGCGGGTTTACTCAGGCACTGTATCTTTTTGAATCTCGATCAATGTTTTCCTACTTCAGTTATCTAAACTCTAGGATACTACTAATGTAGTTCAAGACAATATAAAAAAGCTGAAATGGCCTAATAGGAATTATTTATTAAAGAAGTAATAATCTAACAATAATATAACTATAGTAATCAATATTATGCAAAGAGGAGTAATAGTAAAGTATGATAGAAATAAGATGTTTTACCATTTCTTCTCAATTTACAAAGGTAGCACACGTATGAGATCGTAGGTAAATTGCATGTAAATTCAGAGGAATGGAGAGTTCGATTTCCTCCGGAGTTGTTTTGTGGAGAAACAGTGGGGACAGTTCCTATGATGACACCTAACCATCGAGGATCCAGATCATAAACTCTCTCTGCCCTCCACCCCTTTACTCTCACGAGGCATATCAAACCCAGACTCCAGGCCGCCAGGGGTCTGCAAATCTCTTCATGGAAAATGCATATTTTCTCTTGCACAGGAAATAGTTAAACTCTTTATAATACTGGTTGTCTTACAAAGATCAGTTCCAATTCAGAATGTCTTAATCAGCTATCAAATGAGCATTTTCACTTACAAACCTTTCAGAACATGGATTTATTAAGAGAAAATTGTATAAACGCACCTCTGGTAAATAAAAAAGGGAATCACCAACAGACTAGAAAATCTTTCGGCAGGGTTACATTTCCATGATTCTAAACCTATATAGTAGACTCTCTTTAAAATAGTGTATGCAAATCGTTTGTATTCTGATTATCCTCTGTACTCTAAGAAACAACAACAACAAGAAAACACACACACTCATCGTTTCCTAGCCAGGCACCGGAACATCTTGCTGAGCCAGAAAAAGGAATTCTGCTTTGACGGAACGTCATTTCACCGAGTCGACTGGGAGCACGTGACCCTGGGATAAGGGGCTTCCTCAATACTGGTTGTTTCTGCAACAAGAGTTTGCTTTACTGGTTTAAGAAGAGAACTGTCCTCAGTCTAGCAACTCCCCCTTTATGTGATTGTTTTTGTCCCCTCCGAATGAAATAAAATGCCATACGTTCAGGACCGAATGAATAAAAAGAGTAGGCATTTCCTAATGGTGTAAATTTATGAGTTCAGAATAGGGATTTGGAGCCTCACCTTCATCCTTATCAGAACCTCTGGCTTAATTACCGCTGCCTAAAAATTCCTTTAACGGACAAAAGCTTCTCATCGCATCCCGAAAATCAAATGGACCAGTCCTAAGGCAGCGAGGCATTAGCAAAGGGAATCGTATTAAGAGGTATATGACTGACATAGATTCCTTCTCTCTCTCTCTGCAGCCTTTGATACGGTGATAATAGAACATCACAAGATCACTTGACGACATCATGAAAGTGTGTACGAAGTGTGTCAAAGTGAAGTACACGGACAGAGAGGCCTTTCTGTTAATTGCTAGTACTTACTTCACAGTTTCCTTAGAGAGGATCCTAACTGTTAAGACATCGCCCAATTAAGGAGAAACCACTTTCTACATATGTGAAAACTACATACACAAAATACTTTCTAAAAGAATATTTAATTTTTATAATTCTGCACAGGGAAGATTCAATTTTCAATATGATGATTCAAATTTCTTTAAAATATTTAGAAATATTTCATAGCAATATTCAAATTTATTAAAGATCCATAGTTACAAGGAATTATCGGATGCCAAAATTTGAACGGAATTTGGAGAAGCTAATTAGGAGAAGAACCCAAAGTAGCGATCAAGGACCCCCGAGTCCCAATCCAGAAGCCTTTCTCTTACTACCCGATGCCGCTTATTTTCATCAGACAACACAGCCAAAGTTTTCAACGGAAAAAAATAAATATGCGACTGACTTGACCAACGAAAATTCTCTGGTTAGAACAGTTTTCATCTAACCACAATAGAACTTTGTGACCAGAGACACTCGCTCAACTAAACACGTGCTCTCTGCCATGTGCATTTCTGCCATCCGGGCTTCATCAACAAAACGAACTGATCCCTAAGTTAGACTACCAGGGATAAATGTTACTAGGTATGGCGGTTCAGAAACATATTCGGTAAGCACATGAATCATGAATCATTTCTTAAACGCAGTACAGCTAACGTAGCATGTTTAAATGTAGTGGAATAAATTGGGACACCAGGTTGACCCCACACAGCGACTTCAGCGATTATATCGGATGCATTCGCTTTCCAGCACACACTAACCGAGGCAGCAGGTAAAATTGATGAGAAAGTCAGCGTCGGCATCGTCCGTGGGGAAATACTCACTAGCGGTTGTAAACTTGCAGGTTAATGTAGAAGACGCCCATTGTTTCGAGACCTCCGAGAATCTTAAGAAGAACATTAATCATTAAGAAAGAGGAAGAATCGTCTTTCGTACTTTTGGTACAGAAGCTCACCTACTCTGTCAGTTATGACTGGTTACATCTCACATTTGCTTAAAGTGCATCTTTGTAACTGGAAATACAATTATTTTTTCACACTTCAAATTTTTAACTTTTTTTTTTTTTTTTTACTTTTATTGTTCTTGGATTCCCGCAACACCTCATCTGATGTGAACCAAGACCCATAAATGATATGTCTGCATTTCGGGGCTTTTTATTTGATTCTCGTTCATTTAGGAGTAAACTGTTATTTTCCCATCCCTGTGTGCAATTATTGTTTTTCATCCTGCAAATTTTAAATTTTGCCAGTAGCTGCGGACCACTTTTCATTCGTATGCTCTGCCTGCCATGTGCTTTCGCACTGAAAGTTCAGTGTGCCCCTGTGTATCGTGTCGTGAGACGATGATGATGATGATGATGATGATGATGGTGATGAGGATGATGATGGTGATGATGATGATGGTGATGATGATGATGTGATGGCGATGATGATGATGGTGATGATGATGATGATGGTGATGATTTCCATCTTCTTTTTTTCTTCTCCATCTTCTGGGCTGCTCATGGACAAATGCTTTATATTCTAGCTTTGTATTTTATACGTTCTAGCATATATGTCTGCTCATATTTTCCATCTCTTAATTATTCTGCTCTTATTTAAATGGCCTCTATTTGACCCATTTTATTACTTTAAATATATGTTGGTATAGATACTTTTAATTTACAAAAAGTTTTTCTCTTATCCCAATTTTATTGCATCGTATTATTTTGATAAGGATACATAATACCTTAGAATCTGAGAGCAGTACTGAAGAGAAAATTGTTTTGTTTCCTGAATCATCCATTTCTTCTGAGGTCAGTTTTCCTGTTCCTCCATTTGTGTTTTCTCTTTTGTGCTCCAAATTTGCTTGCTATCTCTTGCCCTAAGTTCTAAATTAGTGATTGAGTCGATAGCGTGGTGAGCTTTGTGTGTTTTCCTCGTCTGTTCAGGCCTACAGGGTCAGCTGTCTCACTGGTCTAAGGGCCTGCGAGCATGATCCCCAGATCTGTCAGAGTAACTAGTCGTGTCCTGCTTCCCAGGAACAGTAACAAACATACCTGGAGAGTATGAAGTTAATATGTATTGTACACTTCTACGTGTAATTTCATACACCTGCAGTCACTGCAGCTGTAGCCCCCAGTGAGATTTCTAGCATGAGCTGAACTACGTGAAACGGTCTTCAGGACATTAGACCAGCACATTTACAAAATGGGGCCAGTCTCAGATACACAAGGCTATTTCTGGAAGGGGACAGTGGACTATCCTCAAGGTCAGATATGCTTTAAAGACAGACTGGCTCACCCCGGCAAACGCATAGAGAAAATAAGCACGATAAGACCTTAAAAGTGTCGTATTTATTTAAAGATGTCAAGGAAACAGATGCGTTTGGCAAAGCTTTCGGGGTGTGAGAGGAGGAGTCACGAGCTGAAGAGTGACCGAGTCACGGTGCCGAGTAATGGTCTGCAGCTGGCATTGATGGTGCAATCCACAGAACTTGTTTTGGTTAAATTTTAAACTGGAGAATCATTTTCAGGTCCACTTGATGATGAGAAGGACCCAGCAGTGAGTGAAGAAGACAGTTAGCAGCAGAGAAGGCAGGGGCCTCGGAGTCTGGACTGCAGGTGGGAGACAGCCTTAAACTGGAGCCCTGCTTTCTCTGCGTGTCTTAGTTCCCATTCTGAGAATTTCTCACGTCATCCGCTCCATCACTGATTTTACTCTCACAGTTTGAAATTCGTTCTTCGCATTGTTCACCTGACTTTCGTTGCAATTTAATTCATACTTGCCTTGTGAGACGTAATTTTTAAAGTTAGCTTCCCTCCCTCGGCCCAGAATTTTCTCCCCTTGCATTCCAGCATCTTTTTATAGACCACCACCTCCAAAAGGAGGCAATATCAGAACAAGAAAGATGCAATAAGAAGGTAAGTATTTATTACAGGATTATAGAATTAGCCTATGCTCTTTGTGAAGATCAAATATGTTGGTATTTCTTAGTTTTATAAATCACCTTATGATTTTTATCAGCTAATTCACAAAGTAAAACAAAATGATAACAATATAAATTATGTGATTTTGTCTATCCCTTTCCTTGGAATTCCGTACACTGATGAATTCTCTAGAAGGCCTACCCTGAAGAAACCGAAGGCCATCTTGCCGGAGGGCTGTGTAAGGGTGGAAGACAGGTCCTGAGCTTTGTGTTGTTAGACGTAGGCTTAACCCCCAGATCTTCCGCTCATCAGGATTTTATCTTTGCCCAAGTTGTTAACCTGATTGTCAGTTTTCTCCTCTGACAACTAGGTGGAGAGTGACATTTAATTTTCAAGTAGGCTGAGAGGTTTAAATGAGATAACCTCGTGTTATCAAGCTCTGAATAAGCACTGAAAACGGGGGACCGGAATTTACATATAGACACAAAAAAACTGGCTGCTCATTACCACATCGACCTGAGTCATATGGTCAAAACAGCAAAATGTGCACATATACAGGAGATAGAAATTATGAGCAAATATCAATCGCTAGATTTAGGGTACAGTACGTATGGGGAAGTATCAGGAGATGCACCAAAACAAAAGATAGAAGTCAATCATATATTTGACGACAAACATGCAAACAAATTGCTTAGAGAGATGGCATTTAGAAATTACGAGAGTGTAATTTGTTCTCCGCGAATTGAAAAATAAATTTTAAACGGTTTTTGTCCTTAAGGCTTGTGGTATTGTTGTCATCTAGTTCTTGTTTAGTGCTCGGCCTCACAGCTGCTGCTGTGTTTGATAAGCAGGTGCCGTGTAGATCCGGCAGGAACCGTGTAGATCCGGCCGGAACCGCGTCTCCAGTCTAGCCGCTGTCTGCTCACTGTTATAACCATAGACGGTGAATCATTTAAACTGAATAGACAGAACGGAATAGACAGAACTGTCACCTTGGTCCCCACACTGCCCTCCTTACGTGGTTTTGCAAGTCAGAATGTCTCCGCTCTCTCTGTAGCCATTTATCTGCAATTACTTAAGAATAAAGCTTATCGAGCCATTAGTAGCAACAACGGATGGAACGTGTGTCGTCTTGATGTCGCCGTCGGTCTTGTTATCCACATCAGTAGGATGTGACAGTCGATTCCGTTCTGTGAAGTTTCTTTCACAAGTCTATGCCTTGAGATATAATTAGGAACTTGGCAATAGTACTGGGATAAACGTTCAGTATTCTAGAATGATCTTTTTTTTCTCCCCCTACATCAATACGCTTTATGCTGCATCTAAAGGCAGGCATTCAAAATTTCTTAATGATGGTGATTGCAGCATTTTGCTGACTATTCTGTAGTCACTGTAGCTGTAAGAGCTGACAATTAACTTCAAAGAAACTGAATCCATGTCACAGCCTACACGAAGCACACCCATGTGCCGTTCAAGTCGCTTATGAGCAATTCAGACCTGAATGATTAATTTTGCTGTGTTGGCACCAGTTCTAATAAACGAGGAACTCAAATACCAAGAAAGAAAATCAGGTTTGACAACATCTGGTGTTAACGGCATACGTATAGAGGAAGGTATAGAGGATCCTAGAAAAGGCAAAGGAAAAAAAAAAAAACACAACAACATTGAGAGCAGCTTATGTGAGTTTTAATGACAACGATGAGAACCAAGCACTCAAAATGGCTGGTCTTCCGGTCTTCCTGGACAGACCCCACCATCCTCCGTCTGATCTTTTCCTTCTATTTTGGTAAAGTACCCCGTGACAGGAATCATTAAACATATGACAACAGACTCTTTCAGAGGACAGTGTTGGACAATCTGCCTGATAGCAAACTAGAAACGAAGATAGAAACAGATTCTCACAGCCAGAAAGCAATCAGTAGATAATTGATGAGAGGATCACACCTATGCAGCCCTGATATATGTTTTGTTCATGAGTTCTCGAATATTCCTAGTTTCTGGGAACTCATTATACAGCAAATAATGTGATATCTTTTGGGTTAGATAGATATGAATTTGAATCCTTGATGAACTTTTCTGGTAAGTGATCTTGAGAGAGTTAAATAAAATCTCTAATACTCAAGTTTCTCATTTCGGGATAGGAATGTAATCTCACTTCAAAGACAATATTCGCTATTTTTCAAAAAGCCTGTGTCTTCTTCCAGCTGTCCAATATCTTAGCTCTGAGCCCATTTTGAATTACACAGCCATTAGTGTGTCAAGGGCCTCTGTGTCCTTTCTACACTCACCTCCAGCACGAAGACGGGAGTAGAGATAATTTTATATTATCCTCCTAGATACAGATAGCAGTGAGTGAGTAATCATTGTAAGTTATCTTTTAGTATCGCTACTGCCAGTTAGACTCAGAGTCCACCAATCTGCAGGCGAGCTGTAAGCGCCTGAGAAACTGCTTGGGCAGGATGCTTTTGACCTTAAGTAACAGGAAACCAATTTAAAGCTAAAAGGATTAAATTCCGAGTCCTATAATTTCCGAGATGGATGGGATTTGATACATAAGGTGGGCGATATCACTAAGGAACTATCTCCTTTATGTCTCTCTGTTCTGCCTTCTAAATTATCCATTTTATTTTGAGATAAGTATCCTCACGTGGCTAGAAGACGAATGTTCCTAATCCCTAGGATCACATGCTCAACACTTGCAACAGTCGTCGGCTTTATTCCAGACCAGCCTGAGGTATATGGCGACCCTGAAACGTTCAGAATGTCCCAGCCTCACACCGATGGTCTCAGATGTGAGTTGGGTACCCAGCCCTGAGCCCATCGCTGTGACTTGGAGATGGGGGAAAGGGATGGGGGAGAGTTAGTCCATCTAAATCACAGTGCTGCTACTCAGATGGTGTTGGACGGGTGTCAGGGAGCATCTCCTCTGCCTAGTACATCTGGGTTGCCACCGAGACTTCTGCGTTCTCCTAATGCCCTATGGCATTTCTGGGTGCTCAGCCCAGCATCACATATTTACCTCGGGACAGATGACGTATGGTAAATCCTCGTCTGTGTTTAGATAGCTTAACACCTACATTTCCGCTGCTGGTCTTTCACCCTATCTATGGAATATTTCACCAGAGTCTTTAAACTCAAATTTAAAAACAGAAGTTTTAAAGGCACCAAGAACCAATAGGTACCACAGACCAAAAGAGGTCGTGAGACAGACCACTTTTTGGGATTTGCCGAAGGAAGATAAATGAAAACCAGTCACGCTCCTCATAACTCATAAGCCCTTTTCTCTCATCGAGGACAAAGGGCAGGTGGAGACAGCAGGAGGCCTCGGGAAGGAAGGTTTTTCTCTAGTGATCTTTTGGTGGACTGCAAATTCCACACCCCTCCCCCCCAAACTGGAAGGAATAAAGACATTCCTCACTATCTCAAATCGAGGAGAGGGGCTTCACGGAGGGCCCGCTGAGGAGTTACCATGTGTTTTATCCTCCGCAGCTTGAGGAGAGGTAGAAGGTGAATGCACTGGGCCGTGTCAGCCTCACACCTTAACCACACAGAGGCCACGAGGTGGGCTGGCTGGCTCTTGGTATTATTCGAGGAATAGTAGGTGTCCTTGGAGAGCTGCATGCTAAGAGTTTGTAGCAGCGAAATGTAGGTTAGATTCTCATGTGGTCCACACCCAGTCAGTGCAAAGGAGTTGGTCAGTGCAGGGTGCATTCGGATCTGCCCTGTGGAAGGGGTTTACAGTATGGATCCTCACCGCCTCCAGCATCCGCAGCCACTGACGGGCTTTTGCAAAAATAACTCGTCTCAGAGTCATTCATCTCCACCTCCTCTGCCCTTTAGAACCAAACTGGGCCCAAGGACGCCCCTGCAGCCAGCTGTTGGACCCCACTCTGTTGCCGTAAATGGCGCAGATGCTGCATCTCAGGGCGGTTGGCGCCGCCCAGAAGCCCTCTCGACTGGCTGTTTCCGAAAGTAGCAGCCATGACGGCCTCTCCCGATTGCTGTCACAGGTCGCCGTGCTCATTCTGGGTTCGAATTTTAAATGCCTCCTAGTTCCAACAATAATCGAATTTGTATTTTTGTCTAACATCGTCTTTATGGCTTTTAAATGCTTCCCAGGAAAAAAAGGGGAAACTAACCATCGTATCCCGTGGTCATGACACCAGAATTCTCTCGCTGCTTTTAAAAGGACAGTTCAAGGCACATGAGTCAACAGAACGCTCTTCGGTAGGTCTTAGACTCTCCCCTCACATCGTGGCACCCTTGTACTACAGTCTTCGGATGTAAATCCGGTGTTATTCAGCTTTTTACTCATTTGAGGGGGAGGGGCAGTCACATATATTTTTCCGAAACTGATAATTGCTTCTTCTGCATAACGACTTACTCTTCTTTCCTAGATGCGATATCCTCTTAATTCTTTTGTTGTTGTTGTTGATTTGTTTTCTCTGTCTCTACATATGAATTCTACGTTATCTTTCCGCTTAGCTCACTTGGTACTGAATCTTTTTCCTGGTTTTCACATTACTCGTTCTTATCAGACAGTTGTGATCTTGGCTGTCTGTTCACACAAACGAGAAGCTCGATCGATAAGCAATGATGGCTTGGACGTGGCTCCATGGCGTAGCGGTGAGCACGTCTGCTTCACACGCAGAAGGTCCTGGGTTCACGCCCCAGTGGAGCCACAGTCCATGGTCGACGGCCACGCCACCCTGAATGAGCCTGATGTCTGATCTCGGAAGCTAAGCAGGGTCGGGCCTGGTTAGTACTTGGATGGGAGGCCACCTAGGAAGACCAGGTGCTGTAGGCGTAAATAATAATAAAGAATAAAAGAGAAAAAGAAAAAAGAAGTAGTGATGACTCTGGGGTCTCCCCTCTCCCAGCGTAAACTTTCTCCTCTTTGCCTGTGGTACGCCCTTTCAGGCCCGGTGTGAACTCCGGACAGTTTTATTGCTCATCATTTCTGTGGGGTCCCCCGGCCCCGGGCTGCTTTCCTCACACATTAATCAATGCCGAGCTGCAAAGTCCTTGAGGGAACTCTCCACAGATCTTCAGAGAACCTTCCATGCAGGTCTCCCTTTTCTAGTACTCTGTCTCCTGAAGTCCAACCAACTTGGTATAAATCTTCAAGGATTCAGGAGTTTTAGACAGAAGACTTGTTACATGCACGTGCTCATCCAGGCTGGGTATAGTTTCATGTAGTGAAGTCTCCTGCTGCAAGTTTAAGAGATGTTAAAACATTAGAAATACACATTGCACTGATCATTAAGCATGGTGAATTCTCATAATATTAATAACTTATACTCCCATACTATGAAGAAAAGATTTAGAGACTTGATACTCTCCTCATTTAAGAGAAACTCATGATATCATGTATATTAGATATCATGATATCTAATATACATAAGAAGACCACCTGGATCGCAAAAAGTGAATTGCCAATGTGTTTCTTTTTATGGTTTATATTTACAATGTAGGTCAGATGTGTTTTGTCTTCAAATTAATGACTGACACTTAGAAATAATATTTTAACTGACTGCATTTCAGGTTTAAATACATTGCTATTGGTCGTTATGTGGAACAGGTTTCATCCAAAAATAATCATCTTATTTACTTTTTGTTCCATGAACAGCCCCAATGTCCAGATAGGACTTATTAGATTATAAAAATTGTCCAAGGCAAAAGATTTATCATGTATGCCGTATACCTCAGTCAAAGGGGACCTTTTATGCTTGAGCCTCAGTACCAAATAAAATCTTCACTGTGTCTCACAAACGTGCGGATGCACCCGCACTGTGTATTACCTATACTCCTTTTGCAAGACAAAAAAAGAGAGACACATGAATGGTTAAATTAGTCAATATTTATCTTAAAAATTCATTGGAAGCTTACATCAAACCCTTGCTTGCTTATAAATAAATCTCTAAAGACTATAGCATTTAGTTTTTACATCATTTGATTTTTCAATTGTAATATAAATAATACTCAGTTTAACCTTGACAGTGTCCAGTGTTTATATACTGATATTTGTCCTGAAAATTGAAAGAGAATGTAACGTCAGGGAGGGGGAAAGCCTGCATATTCCTCCTGCCATTTTAACGATCTATAGGTCCATCTTCAGTATGAAATGTTCAAATGGAGCAGGAACTCCCCTGCTACTGCCTAGTGGGGACACGTTCAGAAACCGAAGCATTCGCGTGTTTGGAAATGGATGTGTCTAAATATTACTGATTATTATTAGGTTCACATCTCACGTATCTCACCAAGTACGTATGGTCACGTGAGCTCGCACCGTTGGTGTTTTTTTGTGGGTCCACTCCAGTTTTCTTCAATGAGAATACCTGTCAGAGGTCTTTTCCTTTAAACTGGGAATTCCTTTGCAAATCACCTGCCACGCTTTCTTCATCTTCCCTAATGGCGGTGGAACCAAGGGAACTACTTTTCCTAGACAATGGACTGAGAGTAACAAGAACATCAATAGAGGAGAAGAGAAAAGCAGGATTCCTTACGAAGAGACCTTAGCAAATAACGTAAGAGGCGAATCTGCACGACGTACGCAAAAAATTATCTGCGTTAGTAAATTTGAAACTGCTTATCTCAGAAATTCGCCGTAGGCATCCACAGTTGCCAGCTTTGTTTCTGATGCTTTAGTTAGGGAGCATGTTTACGTATTGTGGTGGAACCGTATGAGCTTCTTTCGATTGATCCTACTGAGCCTTACAGGTACAATACAAAATTGGCATGCTGACAGAGATGGTTACAGAATTGGATTCCTGCCCAGGAAATTATTACCTCCAGACCAACTGTGGCTGCGATAGAGAAAAAAAAATCACAGCCCCTGAGAAATCACCAATGTCAGAAGCTTTGAAGTAAAATTGGTCTGCAAGTCGAGGCCATCCTTCAGAAACAGCCTTGTACCTTCACCCCTGAGAGACTGATTGCCTTCAGGAAAACCAAGATTACTGTGAAGATATGGCATTATAATTTTAACATCTTAATTTTTCTCTCTGATGGCATCTCTGTAGTATTACCTGTTAACTATTTATTTATCCTAGTTATTTGAGGAACTATATATGTGTATGTATATATATATGACGGGGTTCTGTGTGTGTAGTAAAAAGAACATTTAATGCCTGTAAGGATATTGAAGATTTCTTTTTAATGTCTAACAAAATGTAAGTTGACAGCGCAGACAAGCTGAAGTAATAGATTGTTGTGTTGATAGAACATACTATTAATGTATACACGATGACCCATGGGACAGAGCAGGGACTTAAAAACAGTCTATTTCTTCAGAAATGGCTACTGTGGTGGAATCAAAGGATGATGAGCGAGTCTTGAAGGATGAGTAGAAGTACTAGGGTGGAGGGGAAAATTTAAAAATCCATGTGGTGGTCAGAGGTCATGTGGAAACACCTCTCTTCTCTGCGGAGCTCAAACTCCAGTCACGTAGAGAGTTAGTATGAATTACAATAACTTATACGCACTCAAATACGAACACGTGATTATCAAACAAATAAAGCAGATCTCCAGGTGTCCGATGAAGAAAAAATGTATCATAAATCGAGAGGAAAAAAGATAGGCGCTGAAGCCAAAATCTCAAAGGTGTATTGAAAACAGAGAGAGCTCAGAGGATGAGATTTCCATGACCATGTAGGAGTCAGGGATTCCAACTGCGTGATCCACGCACGCTCACTAATGGAAGCCACCACTATCGGGCGGGTCATATGCAAGGAAATCCACAGGAAATCACACTCTTAAAAATTTTTCGTGTGTCTTCACTAGAGAAATGTCTGTTCAGCTATTTTGTCCATTTCTTTTTGAATTGAATTGTCTGACTATTGTTGGTTTGTAAGAGTCATTTACATATCTTAGATGCAAGACCCGTATCTGATGGAATATAGACGCGAAATCGTCTTTTTTTTAATGTCAGCAGATACTTTTTAAAGTTAATAAAAATTCATCTGCAGTTAACTCTAAATTTTGAAATTGAAATAGAGTATTTTCCACACCTGCTTACCCAATTATCTCAGAGGAATTATTTTAAAAATCCACGTTTTCAACTACGTAATATTCGGTACTGAATATGAGGACATTTCTTTAAAATAAGAAATTTGGTGTTTGGCCGACTCAGACAGGTACTGCTCTCATAAGGAATGGCAGAAAGGCTTTGTCACTGCTGTGAGGCTGGCAGTTATCAGTGTTTTCCTTCCGATTGCTGTCCTCGGGTTGACTGATGCCGTTGGCTGGAACTCCTGCTTCTATGTGCGGGTCGCCTGCAAGCAAATCCACAGGAAATGACACTGTTAAAATTAGCAATTTTAACTTTTTTTTTTACCCTTATGCTGTACCAAAACATTTCAACAAAGTAAGGGAAGGATGATGTTTGCCAACTTTGAATGATGCATTTTTTAAGAGAAAAATTTGCAGATTTACTGCTAGCTTACTTTAAATAAAAGCATGCATATGTGTTAAGAGCTTAAAAGAATTGCATATAAGATTGTTTCAAAATTTCAATCTCTCATTTTTGTGTCTTCCTTTTTGGTGGTGATTACGTAAAGCTTGTGAAAACTACATTATCCACTTCAAATGCTTTCGAAAGAATACGTTATCAACAAGTCTTCTAAAAAAAAATTAGAAAATAAATTATTGTTGCAACCTGAAATAAAATGGAGAAAGCAGGAAGGACATATGTGATAGAGCATTACTTGTTTTGTATATTCCTTATCCCAACTGGTTCATATTAACTTAGAAAAAAGTAATATAGAAAAAGAACTATCATTATGGTCCAAGAAATGATTACAAAGATGCGCGGTGTATTCTGAACAATAATATGAAGCATTACATTTCATATTATTGTTTCCCTATCCCGGAATGTCAGAAAAATATTTTATCACTATCCAAATGAAGCTATTTACAATACTGTCCAAAGTCATCAAGACTGAATAATGCCAGGGTATCTAATGAATACAATAAGTGTTTCAAATAGGCCAATTTAATGTGTCTAATGACACAAGAATGCTGTTATCCACCAAAGACCTTGTAATTAAGTTGAGGACTGTTGTAGTTCATTAGCCCAACACGCATCACAGAACTAGAGTGAACTACGGCAGATCAGTGCTGTGCTTGGCTGTGGCTAATGAAACTTCTTGTTTGAAATTCGTAGACTTTATTTCTATTTAAATAATCAGGCAGCACTACTGGACATAATATGTTGTTCGGTTTCTGCTGCTTCTGGTTTCAGTGAACCTCTGAAACACCAAACACACAAGATAAACAGTCCGATACGGATTGTTAGTGATTCTAAATCTCAGAGATCCAACCAAGAACCTTCATGTCGTTTAAATAAATAAATAAATAAATAAATAAATAAATAAATAAATAAATAAATAAATAAAAAAGTGATGTCAGCAAGATTTCTAACCAGGTGACTCTGAAAATCACTATCTGACAATGTTTCCACAACATCACAAAATTCCTTATGCACCTGCTTGGAAATAAATGGGATCACAGTGAAATAGGTTCTGGATTTCAGATAAAATACAGACTGTTTACATTGAATTTTTATACTATCTGGAAGAAATCTCTTGTTATGAATTCATTTCCTAACATCTTCCTAATTTTAGTTTAATAATGAAGAAAATTAAAGAATATAAAGGAGAAATTTATCTTTCATATTATGCTGTATTGTTAATCTATGTACAAAGCGATACATACATTTAATCATATTGTACAACTAAAATCGCAGTCTGTTTTTTAAACCTAATCTTATCGCATATACATTAAGTATAATATTAAAAACAACAGTTTATATATATATTTGGGGTTGGAGGAATGACATTTTTATTTATAAAACTTTAATGTATGAATCTCAGAAACTACTTGAAAGTCGAAATACTTTAAAATTAGCCTACCTCACGCTACCCCAAAATATCCCCAACTGTATATTTCAGATCTTTTCCTCCGTATAATACATATTTGAATGTGACTAGGTGCGGGTGAATGCATGAGCGTTCTATGTCTTGATGATGCGCTATCAGAAAGTTGAAACATCTCTTCCAAGGCCGTATCACATTGATGTGCCATAACACGTGAACCAATTCTAAGTGTAAGTTAAGATCCAGAGGAAACTTCAGATCTACATAGATGAAAAACGTTGAAATAAATATTTTCATGCATGAGCCTTGTTCAGAATCCAGTTTTTTTGACTAGCCCTTAAATGGAATTTCATCGTTGTTGCTTTCTGCAGTTGTGAGGGAATCGATTGTTTATTTTAAGAATTTTTACTGGCCGAATGTGCCCCTTTGGTGCATTATTTGTTCGTGTTTTTGCCCTTGTTTTATGGGGAGTGTTCGTCTTTCTCTATACGGTTTGTAAGGGCCTTGTCATTGAGGGTGCCGTTCTTGGAATGTATGTCACATTCCCCCCCCAGGTTGTCGCATGACTTTATATTGTGTTAATGGTAGTTTTTGACGTATGATATATATGGCTGCACTTTTGAAATCCTCAGGGAAGTCATTTTACTTCAAGACTATAAAAGTATTTATTCACATCTTGCTTTACTATTTATGGCTTACTGTTATTTGCTTTTAGCTCATTTTCTCTATTTTGAAACGTGAAGTAATTGAACTATTTTTGTTTATTCTTTTCCAAGCAGCCTACTACTGTTTGAATAATCTATATATTTTCCTCTTCATAAGCACCATCTTTATGATGTAACAAACAATAATATCCATCTTAATCAGTTTTTATGTATTTAAGGGTGCTTTCAGGCCTAAGAAAATACGCACTGATATTTTCTTCAGCTCTCCAGCTGTTTGTTTAAAACAAGTAAGTGGATAAAATAAACAGATTTGGTATCTTGATGTACATTGTGAGATGAGGCTCTCCACTGAGCTCAGACACCACCATAATTAAGTAATAATGAAAAGGCACTTTCTGATTTTGCCCAGTGCGGGAACCAGAATCTTGACTTTACTTATCAATTACGGCAAGTCTTGTCCAATATCTGTCTGTATATTCTGACATGTAGAGCGTTCTTTAGCTCAGAATTGTGTAAAATCAAGTAGAGACTGGCTGGATAGGCAATCTGTGATAAAAACGCCAGACAATTTGTTTTACTCATACAGTGAAGGATTTAAAGTGTATTGATCTATGTGTTTTCAGTTCCTTCACCTTAAAGAACTAATGATATTTCTTTTTCAGAGTGGTTAGAATCTTGCTTGGTCTGAATTTCTTTTCTAGTTCTTCACAGTGAAACGCAGATGTATGTTCCTTTTCCCAGCACCCTCATTACGATGTCAGGCAATCCTCAGATTTTCTTCATGATCTAGGAAGTGTCTCGTTAACGACATGCCACTCCATCTTTAAGATTAGACTGTGAGACTGCCTTCTCTTTGGCAGCTGTGTCTAATCCATGGGATCAGCAACCCACAGTGTAGCGATGTTACAAACACTTCCTGTTCATGGTTTCAGACAAAACTAAGCCCCTCCTGGCATCAAACTGACACACTGTGTATGTGCGTGGCGTCATGAAATATCCATCGGTCGACAACTTGCCTAACGTTTTATGTGTGACGATGCCAGGGTTTTGTTTTTTTTCCTAGCAAATATTCCAGTTCTTTTATCTAAATCTGAGTAGTTGACTTCTAAATGTATAGCCTCTGCCAGAACCAGCAGTGCCCCAAACCATCGCAAATGAACAATGAATTCTCATGGGTCAGCGTTGCTCCGTGTTCACTGACAGCTCACATTATTAAAGAAAATGTTTTTGTTCCCTCCTGTCAAATCAAAATGTTTCTCTAATATGTCAAGCAATTGCTTGTTTCGAATATCTGTCGGATTTGCCATTGCTGCTAGATTAAGGTCAAAGTTGACGACTGAGCAGACATTGCTAACCCTCCCCTATCAGCAGAGGGGATGATCTTGACATCCAGTTTTACACTGGAATCTTGGTTCTTCCTTGATTCTATTTAATCACTCAAATATTGAACTAAGTAGAAATATATCTGCTAAAAGTATAAAAAAAGCAAGTTTGACATTTAACAGAGATTAAGTTATTTGAAAACATTCCATCTACCATGATTGTATTCTTGAATGCCATTACAAACTCAAGCCAAGTGTCTAGAAATATTTAATCCGCATGCATCTAACAGAGAGGCGGTAGTTTTCGAAGCTTGTTTGTTGTAAGCACACATCTGTTGGTTATACATGACTAGCTGATCCTATCTGGGGACTGATTATGTAAAAATACTTGCACCATATGTCATTATCCTAGAATATTTGTATGGGCAAGTTCATTAAAATCGTTAGATGTCCTTTCTAAAGAAATAAAATAATTGTGTTTGTAGAATTAAGAGCGACGCTGTTTTTGAAAATGCATGTAGATTGTGACAAAGACAGCGTTTGTGGACGGTGCCCTGTGTTCACATGCATAGTTACTTGACAGAAACTTGTTCAAAGTCACCTCTAAGACACTACAATTGATTTTCATGCAAATGTCACATGATGAGATTTAATAGCAAAAGAGAAATGTTTCACAAATTAAAAGAAGAAATTCATTTCCCAGTGCTCTGACACATGTGTTGATTGAATTGCTTTCAGTAGGGTGACTTTATTTTCAAGGTCAAAGGCCTTTCAACAGAAAATAGAGGGCTCTCCCACCCTTCCCCCCAGAACAGGTAACTATATAATGCACACATTTATTACTAGAAAAACATTTCAAACAATAATATACTGTAGTTTTATTTTCTTAGTATGATCTCCTATGTATTGTAAACACGTTTCTAAACAACCCTGAAAAGAACTATTATTTTCTTGACCTTATTTTTAAGAAATAAAGATACCTGAACAATGTGACTGAAACTCTGCTCTCATATTTGTTGAGTACATTTGTTTTCTTTGTAGCTGAGAGAAAAAATGTACATTCAACCCTACACACAATCACAGTTCTGAATAAGTCTACGAAAGAGCTCGTCCACAATAGCTTCTGTCCTGAAACTTGACGAAGGCTGCTGACTTCACAATGGTCCTTAGTAGATGGCACTTCTTCTATTGTGTCCTTTCTCTTTGATCGGATACCAGGAGACTCCCTGGATCGCAAAGGACTTGGTAAGCAAAACTCTGACAAAAGGAATATTCTGTTAAGTACTACACACGTGAAGCAACTCTAGTCAGAGCTGAGAGACTTGAATTTTCTTGTATTCTTAAAAATACCAGCAGAACTTATTATTATTTTTCTTTTCCATTGCTCCAAGTCTTGCATGCCTCTCCACACTGCACAGGAATTCAGACGAATAATCCAACTAGAGGATTTTACAATGCTCGACAGACAGGTAGGTCGTGGTCATCAGAGGATGAGAATCTTTAGATGTAAGTGATGTAACCTGTAATATGTTTCCTGTCTCCATAGATTTGCATATCCTGGATATTTTATATGAAATAAATCATAGAACATGGGATGTTTCGTGCCTAGCTTCTTTCCGTGGTTATTATATGCCACAATGTGTTTACCATTCATCCATTTATCTGTCCATGGAATCTATGATATCTGAGACCTCCACTTTTTGGCTATGATGAATAATGTATAAAATAATTGTGAATAAGTTCTTTATGGACATAAGCTTTCATTTCTCTTGAGTATATACGTCGGAGAGGAATTGCTGAGTTATATGGAAGTTCTATGTTTTAACTTTTTGAGGAATTGTCCAGATGTCCTCCATATTTTACTGAACCTTTTTACTTTCTTGGCAGCAACGTACGAGAGTTTCTGTCTCCCCACGTCCTTGCCAACACTTGTTATCATTTTAACTCTAGCCATTCTAGCGGGGGTAAAGTGGTATCTCATTGCGGTTTTGACTCGTATTTCCTTAATCACCAGTGATGTGAAATGTCTTCTCGTGTGCTTATTGACCATTTGGATGATTTCGTTTTGAAGAATATCTTTTCAAGTCCTTTGCCTTTTTAAAAAAATTAAGTTTTTTAATCATTTTGTTGTTGGGTTAGGAAAGTTCTTTGATTATTCTGGATACTAAACCTTTATGAGTGTGTGGCTTACAAGGTTTGCTCCCATTGTGTAGATTGTCTTTTTGCTTTCTTGATAACATCCTTAGATGTACATCAGCTTTTAATTGTATAAAGTTCAATTTATCCATTTTTTCTTTTATTGCTCATGCATTGA
Source organism: Pteropus medius (assembly GCF_902729225.1). Taxonomy (NCBI): domain Eukaryota; kingdom Metazoa; phylum Chordata; class Mammalia; order Chiroptera; family Pteropodidae; genus Pteropus; species Pteropus medius. The sequence goes on along the minus strand of NW_024342467.1, from coordinate 24,126,841 downwards.
TATCAAATTTAAGAATCCAGAGCCAAATCTGGGATCAAAAATCCCTGTTTTTTTCCAAGAGTTTCATAGTTTTACCTTTTATACTTAGGTCATTGACCCATTATGAGTTAAATCTTGTATATGGAGTGAAATTAGAGGTCCAGCTTCATTCTTTTATACTCTCTCCCCTATTGGATAATCTTGGCACCTTTGCTGCAAAACAATTGGCCAAAGGCATTTGAGTTTATTTCTGAATTCTTGATGCCATTTTATTGGCCTATATATTTATTCTTATACCAGTACACACTATTTTGATTATTGTAGCTTTGTAATAAGTTTTAAATTAAAAAAAAAATGAATCACCCAACTTTATCTTTTTCAATTTTTTTTTTTTGACTATTTAGGACCACTTGTAATTTCAAATGAGTGAACTACTTATGGCTACAAAAGAGGCAATTGCTAGGCATCTCCTGACATCTGAACAGAACATTCGAGGACAGGATCCTCATGTTTCTTCTTATCTGGATGGCACCGTCATATTTTGAATGTAAAGGTTGCCGATAATGTGGTCTGTAGCTATACTAAAAATCTGTTCAGCAAATTCATTTTGAGGACACATTCTAAATAGTTTACTTTATTTTCAAATTATGGCTTTTTGATTGTACTGTTAGCATCAAGAGGCATTTGTTATATCTATTGTCAAAGCTTAAACATTTAAGTAAACATTAGGCTAAAAGAATATCAGGTGAATAGAAGCTATGGCAATGTCCTAGCCAGAATTAGCACCGCTCTGGCCAATTCTGAGTGCCACGTAGACTGTGAAGAAGTAGCCTCGGCATAGTCTTCCTCTGAACTCCTGGATCATGTGTGGAATTTCTTCCCCAAGTACCTGGGCTGCTGAATCTACGAGGTGATAAAGAACAGGAGTAAATTGAAAATATTCTTCATATGTTATCTTGATATCTTCTTATCCTGGATTCACACCACTGAAATGGTGTAGAAAGACCATCTAAATTTCAAATCAGGAACAAGGACAAACGACTCAGTGTAAAGGTAAGGTAGACACCAAAGAAAATGGTACAGTACAGAAGACTAGATTCTCATTTATAACAATTTCTTCAAGCAAAATGAGAAACGTTTAGAAAATTTTGCCACAATGGTGAGGAGCAGACTGCTGTGAAAAAGAAATAATGCAAAGAACAAGAAAATTGCACAACGGCTACATGTTGAAGGACGTAGGCCAAGTGCACATCAGGCCAAAGGCTGAAGAAACATGAATTAGAGGAAAAACTTTCAAAGTCAAAGTCGTCAGAAGAAAAAATAAATTAATTACTGAGAGGATAGGCAAAACACGAATCGAGAAGGTCTAATCCATCTCAAGTACGAGTATAAATTAAAGGTAAGGGAAATAATTAAATTGGTAAATACTTTGGTGAGCAGGAGGAAACTATAAATTTGTAGATTGAAAGGGAATGGTCAATATTAACAAAAGTATATTAACCCCAATACATAACTTGGTGAAATTTTTCAATTTCAAGTGTAAAGGGAAAAATCTTAAAAAATCCATAATCAGAAAATATAGTATCTGTTTTGTTTGCCACCATATTGCCAGAACAATGTAATTTCTGGCAATAGAAGGTGCCTAGAAAACGTAAATATTTGTCAAGTGAATGTACGAATGAATAAAGTTAAAATCTGGAGGACTTTATGACTAACACAAATCACACGAATCATATGCAAAGATTTGAGAATTGTATAGACCCTATAATTATAAAACCAGGGCATCAGAATTCAAACGTATGATAATCTCAGGACATATTAGCCAAAGAATATTCCTGAGGGAGGGGAAAAATTTTATACAGAAAAACCTTCCTGAAAAATAAGTTAAAAATCATTTACAACACCACATGCAGAGAAAAATCAAAGCGAAGAGTCACAAAGTGTTAAAGCCTCAGAATAAAAGATGTTAGGATTAAACGAGCTAAGATTTGACTTAGGCACGTTAATTGAAGTAAAATGGTTATGTCATAGAGTAAGGTCGTGAAGGACAAAAAATGGTGAGTAATTGGGAAATATTTTCCATATTAACGTTAAGATTAAAGTAAATTTTGGAAAAGTAGTTATGTTGGGGTGAAGGTGTGATTATCAGGCATCGTCCGTGAGTCTCCTGTCTCCTTCAACGTGTAACGATTCCTGTGTTCTCCCTCGTCTTCAATATCTGGGCCACATTTGAAGAGTGCCGGGGGGCTCCTGGGTAGAATATGCCTCCACACGGGTTTGCCCGATGTCGCCTCGTGCTTCAGGTTGTGCATGTCTGGTAGGAATCCCACAGAAGTGGCGTGTGTCACTCGGTGACTTCCATTAGGAGGCACGCTTCTCCCCCTTCTGGTCACGTTAACTTCGGTCACTTGGATTAAGGTGACGCCTGTCAGACTTCTCTTCTGTAAAGTTATTAATAACTACATTATAATTAATATGGATTTCACGGGTTGATACTTTGAAGCTATACGAATATGCGATTCCTCCTCCAACTTTTACCCACCGGTTTTTACATTCGTTAGGTTCCTACCCGAATCGGTTATTACGGTGACGGTTGTCAAGTTGTGATTTTCTGTGTCAGTCCCTCCTTTTCCATCTGTTTGTTGGCATTGTACTGTATGGGAGAAATGTCTCTTCTCCCTTACATGCTGGCTGATTATTCATTTACATCGGTATGGATCCATGGATTTCTATTCAATCAGTGGATTGCAATCCATTCCTATCACTACTTATTTTGATGCTTAAATTGTCCCAGACTTGTCAGGGGCAGCTTCTTTTAACTGGCCGCTATGCCTTTTTTTTTGCTGTGTCTCCATTGTTCTTTGAGAATTTTTTTAACTTTCTGACAAAGCGCTATGTTTAAACTAATCTTATATTTTCTCTTCCTTGACACAGGAGTCAATCATTTCCCCCAGAAGTCCTGGGTCCTCTTTGTGAGGAGTGAGGTGCTATGTGTGTGTATGGCTACCAGAGTGTCATTAACTCATCCTAGGCCTTCTCGGCCGACACAGCTAGGAGGTGAACGGATGTCACGCATCTACGTGCAAGCACGCTCCCTGCACGCGCTCACGCCTCCCTCTGTGTCTGCGTTCCAACCTGAGATGCCTGACTCCTGCTGTTCTTACTAATTTACAGGTTTTCTCAAGCCCCCTGTAACACTCGATCTCATTCCTAAAGTGAGGCTAAAGGCAGGAAGGAAACAGGATGGGGAAGAATGAAAAGCCAGGGCTGATGGGCCAGAGGAAGAAAACTAGGTGGGGGAAAGGAAGAAAGGTGAAGCTAACATTAGTATGTGTGGATTTTATAATAAAAATATAAATAATCATTAAATAGTTCGTGATATCTTACACCTGTTTCTGTCACACCCTAGAGCAGAGAAAGAAATTCGTGCATTGACAAAAATGACGGAGCCTCCTCTGTCCACGAAAATAAGACAAGTTCAAATGAACGCGAACAGCGGTCTAGGGTCTGAGGGGAGGGAAGTTGTGAGAATTCTCGCCTAACGATCTGCTTTCTCCTCAGTAGAAGTGACAAGGAGGGACTCGTACCGAGAGCGCTGTGTACAAAACTCACTAAAAACAAGTCCCACTTGTCACATATTTGCCACTTCGACTGAGTTCTAGACGTCTCTTAATGGGAATCAATGACAAAAGGAAATTTTTGTTTTAAACACTTGTTTACAAAGGGCTGGCCCCTGAATTTGCTATGTTTGTTGTAGATTAATTTGTCTGCGACAAAGGGGAAAAGATTTAAAGAGAAATATCACGGATGAGAATACTTTTTAATACTCAGAGGAACGGAAAAGCAGGCGCCAGGAGAATAGAATAACCACCATCTTCCTGTCTGTCGGCTTCAGCGCTAAAAAAAAGTCATCTTCCTGCATAATGAATAAATAAAATTTCAATATTTTAAGCCTCGTCAGAGAGATCAGTCTCTGAGGAGCGTTAATTTCCATGCTGCCTACAGGGCAGTATGTTATCACTGAGGGTTGTTGACTATGAAATGCTTAGATAAATTAAGTGCTTCTGAAGTCTGCAATTTCTAATCAGAAAATGAGACAAAGATTAAAATGACATTTTGAAAGAAGGCTTTTTATGGTTTTCGTTTAGAGATCTTTGGGTATCTGCTGAAATTAAATATTGCATCCGTGCTTTAATTTCTGACTATTCTGTCTCGTTGCATTGCAATTTGGAGAAGAGACTGTATTTTAATGTATTTTAATACACACCCGTAGAGACAAAATAAACTGCAAGTTAAGTGTGTTTAATGAATATTGACCGATGTCTGATTAAGTAGCTCTCAAGTCTATGGTCTCCTGACCTCTTTGCCCTGTTAAAAATCACTGAAGACCTTAATGAACTTTTGTTTTTGTGGATTTTATCTACCATTATTTACTATAGTAGAAAAAGAAACAGAGCTATCTCCAAAATATTTATTTATAAATTATTGAAAAATAATAAAGTCGTTATATCATAAAATGTTATTTTTAAAGAAAATAAGCCTATTTTTGTAAACAAAAATATATAAGATCGGAATGGTGGCATTGCTTTGTGTGTTTGAGGATTTTTTATTGCCTGGCTCAGGAGAAGTCAGCCGCGCTCAGGAGTTTCTACGCTCAATCACTCGCCATATGGTGTTTCGGTTGAAACATATGAGGAAAATTCAGCCTCATCCAGTATATTTTGGAAAACGGAGATTTTTTTAATTAAACTTTATTTCGAGATGATTGTAGATTCACGTGCAGATGGTGGGAGGATTGGGAGAGATATCGAGCGCCCTTTACCTTGTTCCCACGTGGCAGCGTCTTGCCAAAGCAGAGAAGTGTCCCAGGCAGCGCGTTGACTTTCATCCGGTCAAGATACGGGCATTTTCATCTCCACAAATATCCCTCATGCCTTTTCGCCATGTCCGTTGTTCTCACCCCCACATTCCTCCTCAACTCCTGACAACCACTAACTCGTCTCCTTTTCTAGAGCACGTCGCTTTAAAATTATTGTATGTACACAGGGTGTAACCTTTGGGCGTTGGCTGTTTTCGTGCAGAATAACTGAATAACTCCCTGGAGAATCATCCAGGTGTCGCGTGTCGGTGGTTTTTGCCGGTGAGTGTTATTCACGGTAGAGATGGCCACAGTTTGCTTTGAAGGACGTCTAGGTTGGTCCCAACGAGACTGTTAGAAACATTAGTGGACAGGTTTTTGTGTCAATGTGAGTTTTCATTTCTCTGGCAATGATGAGTCATATGGTGAGTGCATGTTGCTTTGTTTTTTTGGAAAGCACCGCTCTATTTTTCACAGTGGTTGCACCGTGTTATATTCCCACTGACGACGTGGGAGTGACTGAGTTTCTGTCACTCCTTGTCAGCATTTGCCATCGTCACTATTGCTACTTCAGCCATGCTGACAGGTGCGTAGGGACATCTCACTGGGGTTTTACTTGCACTTGCCTCGGGGTTGATGACGCTGAACATCCTTTCTCATGCTCATTTGCCATCTCCATATCCTTACTATTGAAATGTCTGTTCACATGTTTTACTAATTTTCTAATCGAATTGCTTATCCTCTACTGTCGAGTTTAGAGAGTTCTTTGTATGTTGTAGACACCAGCCCTCTGTTGGATGCGTGGTTCACAGATACCTTCTCTCACTCCATAACTTGGCTTTTCATATTCTAAACACAGACTTTGACAGAGCGAAAGTTTTCAATTTTTTATGAATCACACTTTGGTATTAAGTCTAAGCTATTGTCTAGTATAAGTCGTTCTCATCCTGAAGACTTTCTCCACAATTTTTTTCTAAAAGTGTCATAGTTTACATTTCATGCTATGTCTGTGATCCATTGAAAGTTAATTGTTATCCAATAATTTTGTATAATAATAATTTCCATGTGTAATTTTGTTTGTTTGTTTATGGATGACCAAATACTGCAGCTAACATCCCCAATGAATTGCTTTTCCACCTTTGCGACTCGGTTGAGTATATTTTCTCGGGTCTATTATTCTGTTTCTTTGATCTAAGTATTGTCTTTTATTCTGTTTCTCTGACCTAAGTATTGTCCCCTCTGCCATACCATACTGTCTTGATTCCTATTGCTACATTAATACATCTTCGACTTGGGTAGACTGATTCTTCCCACTTTGGTTTGTTTTTTCAAAATTGTTTTAGCTATTCTAATTTCTTTGTCTTTCCATATAAATTTCATACTAACCTGTCTCCACTTACAAAAATTATTATGGATATTCGAGTAGAGATTGTGTTAAACCTATCTATCAATTTTTGGTGAATTGACATCTTTACTATCTAAGTCCTCCAGTACATGGTATGAAATGCCTTGCCATTTATTTAGACATTTGCCTTCTTTCATAAGTGTTCCGTAGTTTCCAGCATATAACTCAAGTGCCAGTCTTGTTAGATTTACACCTATTTCGTGTCCTCTGTCTTTGTAACATGGTGTTACGTTTAATCTCGGATTTCACTGCTACTCCATAGAAATGCCATTGCTCTCGTCTCCTGTGACCTTGATGCATCAATCATTAGTTCCGGGAGTTATTCTGTAGATTCCTCGGTATTTTCTACGCGGACAATTACGTCATCGTGTCGGCAAAGAGGGACTGTTTTATTTCCTCCTTTCCAAACTGTGTGACTTTCGTCCCTGCCTAACCACCCTAGCTAGAGCTCCCCGCTTGACTTCACTCAACCACCTCTGGCACCTGCAAAGTGGGAAAGGTCACGAGTATCTTGTTATCCCAGCAAGGGTGAAGGTCTGCTCTCCCCCGTGACCCTTTGTCATCTGGTGACGGTGGGGCTACGGTTTTGTCAGAGTGTGTAGCTGGAGTGGAGCTACTATTGTCTAAGAGTTTTATCTTGCCAGGAAGCCCCTTTCCTGGTCCCTTCAGCTGGAGAGAGCAGGGTTTCGGGGGGATTTTTAATCTGTGCCAGTTGTCACCTTGTCCAGCACCCAGAGTCAAAAAGAGTGTGCAGGGACTCACCCCCATGTCATTCCTTCAGTTCTGAGGTCTCTGGCCCGTCTCAACCTTTCAGGACATTCTCAGGATAAAGAGCATGTATAATTGTCATTAACTCATACAAAATAATATCACCAAGGTATTTGCCAAATAGACTATATATTGCAGATAGAGTCCAAGGCTTTTATGGGTACTTAGCAGGAAGGAACAGGGAAAATTATGCCTACTCCATCTTCCCGGAAGTAGAAGTCTCAGAGTCAAGGAGATTTTGAAGACACTTTACTAAGAATATATATATTTAATTTTATCATTACTTTTTCTCAAATATGAGACCAAATTAAAATAGTCTATTTGGCAAATACCTTGGTGATATTATTTTGTATGAGTTAATGACAATTATATATGCTCTTTATCATCAATACCCATTATAATTTGAGACCAAAGCATTTCAGTATGTACTTATCTAAAGACTAAAAATCCATGAAATGTATTTCTTACCTAAACATTATTTTTGGACCACTAGATAAGGAAATATTTGAAATTTGAATTTATCTGACAGTCATATGTGATATTTATAGATCAAAGGAAGTTGGATTTTAAAAACATAATATTCAAAATAGGATTTGGTTACTCTAGAGTGTATAAATCAACGATAGGCTTCTAGGTTAGTTTTTTTAGTCCATATAACAAGACACATCTTGCTCCTTACTCAGTAATGCCATCGAATGCCTTATAAATCTAATTTTATCCTGAAGCTACTTAACTTTCAAAAAAGAATTGTAGTAGTTGCTAATGTTACAATTTTTCAACACATCGTTTAATAAAATTATGATTCGAGCGTGCATGAACTGATAAGGAAATGCCTCTTAATACAAAATGACCTGTTAATGTCAGTGAAAAAAGATCAATAATGAACCCCATTCTCAGAAGAATCAACATAAAAACATGTGGCACCTTATACCATATGTAATTGCAATTTGAATTAATTCTGACAGATATCCTTCTGATAGGACCTTCAGTTTTATTCTGAAATAACCAAGTAACGTGTCTGTTACTGTCCCAAATCTTTGAATTCTGCCTGTTACTTTTTACCTCTTTCCCACATTTCAGATGGCAAAGCAAACTCCCTTCCAAGATGTTCTCCTTGGCCGGCTTTATCGTGGGGAGAAGAAGGATGATATAACGATCGACAGAAGCCACTGTTCCTAAATGTAGTTACAGAAGTCTCTGTATGTTTGTTCACACAGAGAGGGAAACCTTTGAAATGTGCCCGAGGAAACATTAAAAACAGAGGAGGCGTGGGACAGGGCCAGAGACCCGTAAAGGGAAAGAGAAAGCGAGAGAAAGAACAGCCAGAGCGAAAAGACTTAAAAGCAGAGGGAGGGGAAGAGGCAGAGGACGGACCCTCACCTGGAGCCTAAGAAAGAGGCGGAGTCAGGGCCCAGAAGGAACCAGGACGAGAGGGCGGAGAGGAGGAGGCTGAAACTGAGCAGCCGCCGCTCGGCAGGTGCGTTTCCCCTTTGGGTACCTTCCCCTGCCGGGTCATCGGGAGTGTGGCTGTGGAAGCGACGTTCTCCCTCACGCCTCCCGGGGGAGCCAGCTGCTCCTGGCCAGT
>NW_024342467.1:24057180-24117886 GCF_902729225.1 Pteropus medius | reverse complement strand
GGAAGTAGATTTGTAACACAGTAATAACCGGTGGCCTACGTTTGTCATGCTCTGAAATACAATGGCGACATTGCGGGAATCAAGCAGGAAAGTAAGAATATGAGGTGCTACCTTGTATTCTATTCATAGCTCAGAAGCTAATCCCTAAGCCCCACGAAGAAGAGGCGGCACCTCCAAAAAAATTGAGAAGTGCTTCCCCTTCAACAACTAGGGCACCGGAAAGACTTTGGTGGCTACAGCGTCACCCCAGTATGACGTTGTCCGGCACACGGGCTGGATGCAGACACATTGCATGTAGATTGTCATACCCTGAATTCTGCAGAAAAATGATAGTTCCTCCTACTTGTACTATATTGGTTTTATTTTTTTATCAGTGAACTGGGAGATAAACAGAAGATTTTATCTCTAAGTTGAGCAGAGCTACATTCTTTGACTGTGACAGAATTGGGACTCACTTGTGACAAGCTGCAATAAAGGACGGAGGGCAGAACGTCTGCATCTACGCGGCCCTGTCCTCTGCGGGCCATGGACGGACAGTTTGCTCCCAGCGCGTGGGGACACACTGTGGGTCTGAGCCCATCAGAGTGACACCTGGCCCCTGTGGCCTTTTCCTTTGGGTTGGGGCAAGCTTCACGGTGTCGTGCAGACCCCCGGGGCTCAGGTGCAAAGCCATAGGTTTAGGTGGCCCCTGGCGGCACAGGAAGTTACAGGAAGAGCGCCTGTCCCAGCTCGCTTGTCTTTTCATAGGTCCCCTTGACCCCAGCGCTTCCCACCCTGGCAAAGGTCCGGAGGATCCAGGTAAGGAAAAGAGGCGACCTGGAGAGAGCCTCTTTCTGTCCCACCAGCCCTGTCCACCCCCATCTCATCCTCGATTCCAAAGGCACCAGAGCTTTGCCAGGCCAAGGGGGCCAGGCCAGTCTGCCTGGCATCCAAACTGAAATCAGGAGAGGACAAAACCTCTAAGAAGGCCGCAGGGGCTGACCTAGGACACTTTTTTTTCTGTCTCTTGAAGGCAGTGCAGGAGTGCAAGCATCGTAGGGGCGCGGGCAGTTCTGCCAGGCTCGGATGGGATTAAAGCCCTCACATTTGGGGACACTTTGTTATACAGCAGGAGTCCACTGCCGCTGGGGGCGATGGCTCTGGGGGCGATGCCGCTGGGGGTGATGTCGCTGGAAGCAGCATTTCTTCTACATGTAGACGGCACCAAATCGGACCAGGAGGGCTCGCGACACTTTCGGGGCCCTGGTCACATCATTCTCATCGCAGCACATCGTTCAGAAGCTGAAAAGTCCTGGCGCGGTACTGTGAGTGGCGCAGGCGACCAGAGGTGGAGATGCACGGCCAGCTGGAGGGACATCCCGGGTCCCTATGGCAGGCTCCGCACAGCGACGGGAGGAGCAGAAGCCGCGCATCGGGTGCCAAGGCAACAAACTCAGGTGCCGGCCAGGAAGAAGGGTGAGGGGGCCAGTAAAGAGAAAACAGTGGTCGACTAAAGACGCAGCTGGAAATAAAAAATAAAAAAAGCTAGACTCTAAAGTGGAAGTGGTCAGCATGGAGGATCTAATCGACACTGAGACAGAAAACATGGGGCTCGAGGTTTATAATCAAGGAGACGGAAGGTGACAGAGGGAATAGGTAGGACACACGAAACCTGTGGATCAGAGAGAAACATGAATAAATAGATGAAAACGATCGTTAAACTTCAAAGAAGCTGTCTGATGCGTGAAGCGGACAGGCCGTCCCGGCCCAGCTTCTCATCAGGTAAGATGCAGAGAAGCTCAGCTTCCGAGTCAAAGTGGAGAAGGAGGAGCTAGAATGTGGTGGCTTTGGGGACGAGCCCTCCAGAAAGGTGGCTGCGGCCCGGGGGGGAAAATGCAGACGGCGTTGTCCAGGGCTGGAATGTCAGCTCCTTCGGTCACCAGGTGTGGGGGCCTGCATGCCTCCTCCTCTCTGTCCGTCCGTTTTCTGATTTGTAAAAGGGACACGATTTTATCTATCTCCTAGAATTAAACATGCGAATTCTGTTTAATACATATAACGGTGCCTGATACACGGTAAGTATTAAATGGCAGCTCTTGATGGTTTCAGGACATCAGTGTTGTTTGGGGGGTGAGGGGGGGACACGGAGTTGGCCTCCCGCTAACTCAGCATCCCATCGCCACCACTGTTAGACTGCTGAGTGTCCAGCTGGACTGCGGCCGAACGATTCTTCATATATTAAGTTCCAGTCTTGTCTTCTGGATTATCTTTACAGTAATGATGATGATTATTATTTTCATGAATATTTTAATGAGCATTCAGAGAAATTAAATTATAAATACATCATCTACACCTAGGCTAATCCAGACCTTTCAAGTTTTAAGCAAAACAGGTAGAAGATACCCGTCTTTATCATATTAGTCAGCGGTCCCCAACCTCTATGGCACCAGGGACCGGTGCTCCTATGAGAATCCAGTGCCTGATGATCTGAGGTGGAGCTGAGGCAGTGATGCCAGCACTGGGGAGTGGCCGCACATACAAATAAAGCTTTGGTCGCCTCCTGCTGTGCAGCCCAGTTCCTAACAGGCCACAGACCGGAACCGGTCCACAGCCCGGAGGTCAGGACCCCTGTGTTAGATGACTCCTCATTTAAATCGCCCTCCCAGAACGGCACCGATCTGTGCTCTTCACATCCTACCAATGGCCTTGCACTGCAGTGGCAGTTGGTCGATCAAGTTCTTCTCTGCGTGCAATTTTCAGGCCAAAAATGTCACCCTGACATACCAAGAAGGCACAAAAAAAAAAAAAAAAAAAAAAAAACATTTTTAGGCCAGAACATCTTGAACAGGACACAGATGAATGAACACTGACAAGCGAGTAAACTCGTCCGTCGGTATAGCTGACTCTCACCCTCAAATTCCCCAAAATCATTTTGGTGTCCTTCAGGACCGAATCCTGTTTTTTGAATACGTCGGCGTCTGTTCAGATTCTGACACAGTTTACTTGCTACGATCTGTTCGCTAGCACATACATCAATGCACTAGTTAACATAAACCTTTATAATTACCCATAAAGGTCCTGAGACTCAATGTTAATTCAGCCATCTTACCATCTTACCGTGACCATGAATTCCACAAGGTGACTGTCTGTCGCATGAAGAAACATCGACTTTACAATGCTTTATATTTACTACCGTCTTAATTTCCCTGCGTGTCTCATGACGGACTTGATACTGAGACATTTGGAAAGTCACACTTGGCCGTCGTCTCTCTCATAACTCGTTGAAAAGCCAGAGTATCATCCGTACCCACCCTGAACCTTAGGTTTGCACATCTGGTTTCAAACCACAATGAAAATGCTTCACCTCACAAGGCTAAACTGTTCCTTTTCCAAAAGCTCTTTAGACATCCTCTGCCCACTTTTTTTAAGCACACTACCCATACGATGATTGTAATAACTGTTCACTCGGATGTGACATTTTGCTTAAAATAATCAAAGCGAACAGATCTATACTAAATCTCAAAAACTATATTCATGCGATTGACGTAAGCTCTTCTCATTTCGGCTTCGTAACGAAAACTTAGCGTCACGAAGAAAATAAAAAGTTATACTCCGAAGTGTACACTAGGCCTGTTTCTCGGTGGCAATTTCTTTTCTCAATTATTTCCAAATGTTCCTTCGTCTTATCTACATTCCTGTAATTTTTCCCATAAATTTAAAATATTTATAAAGAAATAATAATGTCGTAAATAAAAACATCCAGTTTCGTGTAAATGTCATGTTGCGGAAGTTAACGTCCGTTTGTATTTCCTATTTAAATGTAGTGTTTATGTCACGGGCCTAAACTTGTCTGGATCTTTTCTTAGCAGCTTTACTGAGATAGAATTCACACGCCGTACTCTTTATCTACTTAAAACCTACAATTCGATCGATTTTAGTGTTTTCGCAGAGTTGCACAATCATCACCATAATCAACTGTGAGAACACTGCATCAAACCCCGTAGCCATCAGTGCCAAATCTTCCCCAGCTCGCGGAGCAGGAACCGTGGAGGGCGCAGAGGTTGGAAAGAGCCAAGGAATATGGGCGAAGCGCAGTCTACCGCGATCTTCATGTTCGTCGTCGTTGTAACTTTGCGGCTTTTTTCTGTCCCTTCACAGGCAGAATAACACTTGGAGAAGCCACAGCTAACAACACACGCTTTACTCCTGAAGTCTAAATTATTTTGTTTGTGTAGAGGGGAACACATTCATTTTGGCTTGGAGAGCGGTGGACTAGGCTACCACCAAATGCTTCATATGGTATAATCTTTAAAAAATACAGCAGCAAAACGAGTAACTTTATGTAATTACTTTCGCCATGTCACAAATAATCCGCACGGCGTTGGGCTAGTTTCCAGGGCTGCCGTGACGAAATAACATAGGCTGGGTGGCTTAAACAGAAATTTATTTGCTCGCAATCGTGGATGCTACAAGTTCAAGCTCAAGATATTAGCAGCGCTGGTTTTCTAGGCTCGTGAATGGCCGTCCTCTTCCCGTGTCCTCACACGGTCTTTGTTCTGTGAATTTCTGTGTTCTCATCTCTTCTGATTAGGACATCAGTCATACTGAATGAGCATCCACCCTAATGGCCCCGGTTTAACTTGCTTAGAAGAACTTATCTCCAAATACAATTACATCTTGAGGTACTGGGGATTAAGACCGCAACGTATAAATCTAGACGGGACACGATTCAGCTTATAACAGCTATTAAGAGCAATCCAGAATGATTTTTACAAAATTGATTAATACAGTAGCATTTCATTTTATTGTAAAGATAGTTATCTGCTTTAAGTAGCTACTGATTTGTTTTGTATGTAAATTAATACATCAGACTGTAATTTTTATTAATTTATATATTTAAGCTATGCATTCAAGCGTTATGCTTCAAGTTCATATCAAGAGCATGCACCTTCATTACCAAGTCAAAATGAAAGTGAATGTGGTACCAGAAAAGAAAATCTTCTGTAGGTTTCATAAAAGTTGCTTTAAAATTTAGCACTCAGGATAATCAAAAGAACTAGCATTGTACCTTCAGACTTCAGTTCTCTCGCTACTTGAAACGTCGGACAGATAAAACGTCTTCAAGGAAATGTTTGTAATTATTGTACTAGCATGTTCAAGGAATGCAACAAAATTTAAGTAATGGAGTTTCAAAATCAAAGTTCCTCTTCCATCATTATCAGCATTCTAATGGTCCCTTGCCAGTAATATATCAGAATATTTTTAAAAGCGTTGCAAACAGTAATAAGACATGAATGCTTTTCATCACCGCTGAAAGAAAACCCACATAAAGGAGTTTAAATAGCCAAAATAAAACGTCTAGAGCCACCCTGATTTCTACAATACCACTCTTCATCATAAGAGTTTATAGAAACAGACGTATTTGCTATTTTAGAAGGAACAAGAAAAGTTCAGACAACTTTTGAAGTTTGAAAATAAAATATGCTCCGTGTAATCATACAATACCTTTTTGTTCTGTGGTTTTTTAATTCCAAAATCTTCAGTATGTATCAGGTGAATTTTGTACGTCTAATATCTCATGTTTATTGGGATTGGTTATTTTAATATTAAACTACAAAACTTTTATACTTTATTTTTTTAATAGTTTAAAATTTTTAATCTGAACTTATTTATCTTATAACTGGAAGTTTGTACTGTTCGGCCACCTTCGTTCTCTTCCTCCATCAACCCCAACTCTGGCTGTTCTCTGCTTCTATGAGTTTGGTTTTTCTAGATTCCACATATAAGTAAGATCATACAGTATTTGCCTTTCTCTGTCTGACTTAATTACTTAGCGTAAAGTCCTCAAGGCCCATCCAAGTCGTCACAGGTGGGAACATTTCCTTCTTTTTTACGGGTAGATAATATTCCGTTGTACATATAGGTCACATTTCTTAAATCGCTCATCTGTCAAAGGACACTTGGGCTGTTCCCAGTGTCCTTTGCTGCAGGGAACTTACGGGTGCAGACATCTCTTTGAGACGGTGCTTTCATTCCTTTTGGGTGTGTGCCCAGAAGCAGACTTAGGAAATCACATGGTAGTTCTTAACGTTTTTGAGGAACCTCCATACTGCTTTTCATAGTGGCCGAACCTGTTGACATCCCACCAACAGGACGCAGGGTTCCCTTCCCCCACGTCCTCGCCAACCCTTGCACTTACTTCTTACTTCACAATCGTTCTAACGTACGTATATGCAATTATATTGAGTAGTCCGGAAACATTTTAAAATACAGAAAAATGTATGGTTGAAGGTTAAAATGTATTTCTTTCTACTAAACTGTGCTTTGCCACACAGAGTGAGGTAAAAGGTTGAAATTTACTTTATATTTTATCCTTATTATTCAACTCCAATATTAATTTTCGACACCGACAATTTGAAAGATTTTGCTTTATATGTGTCCTGACGTGCGAAATAAGCATACGTGCTTTTTGTTACTGCAACTCCGTCCTCCCATTCATCTGCGTTCTCCTTCGTCGCGGTGAGGGGCAGGGTGCAGAGAAATGAACTAGCGCAGTAGCAAAGCAGAGCTTCCTAGAGGTATTGACTAAAAAGAGAAGGGCAGAAATTGACTAAATGCTTTCAAAGAGCAAATGGAGCCATGATCTCTCTCGGTCTATATCATTTATGCATTTAATCAGGCCAAAAAAAAAAAAAAAAAAACCGCATAACTATAAGCCTTCGGTATCTTAACTTTTCTTTTTTTATTTTTACAAACCAATTTTTAGTCTTCATCCCATCATACCTGAATCACAGCCACCTGGTAACTGGTCTTGCCTAATTTCTTCCACATTTAAAGCGTGACATTCAAAACACTTCCTAATGTATGTTTTCACAGTGCAATGAGCTCCATGACATTAAAACAAAGAAATGAGTGTCCCCAGTGGACAGTCAGGACATGTCACCCTTCACCCTGGAGTGGAAATTTTTAGCATTAACCTTGACTGGGAAACTCGGGCTGTGTCATCGGAACGACCACAGTTCTTAGGATCCAAGTAGCTCAAGTTCAAGATTCATCTGGGTCTTAAAGCGAGGCATTAAAGATTTCTCTTTACGATGGTGAGATACACTCTGAGAAATGCATCCTCAGGTGATGTCATCACGTGAAAACCACGGAGCGCAGCGCACATCCACACTCCTGGACGGTACAGCCTACGGCACACCTGGGCCGTACGGTGCAGCCTACTGCTCCTAGGCTACACACCTGTACAGCGTGTCACTATACAGAACAGTCTAGGCAACTGTAACACAAAGGTAAGTATTCATGCATCTAAAGGTATTTCACTCCGTCATCATCTTACGGGTCCACCCTCACATATGCGGTTCATGGTTCAGCGAAACAGCTGCCATTACACGGCGCATGACTGTTCAGAGGACTCTGACTCTTGGATTTTCCAAAGGCCCAACCAGGCCTTATCTGGAATGTCACGGCTTATCGAAGCCCGGCTCTGACATCCAGGAGAATGGTTTTGCGTGGTCGTCGTTCTACTCTCTAAATAAGGTTTGATTGGTTTGTAGGACTCTGTCGCTTACTGAAATTTCTAGGATTCTTTTCTCATTTCTCATCTGTTCTCTTTAAAATTTTGTTGTCGTTTCTCATTCTCTTTTTTCTTTAAACTCTAAGCTTGTTTCTGGTTTGTGGTCTCACTGGCGGTTTGGGGAGTAAATGCGTTACTGACCTCTGCTTTAAATTAAAGAGAAAATCACAGAAATCGGAGGTCTCCTGATGACTTCTGGTTTTAAATGTCACAAACATATGCAGGCCTGAATGCAAAACTAATTTACTTAATCCAATTAACTTCATAATGCAAGTACAACATACCGTTAATGCTGTCTTCTCCCATTTGTTTAATGGATTACCTATTCCATTTAATGTAAAAAAGAAAAACGGAATTAAATTCAGATATTGAAGGGTTTTCTTGAGAATGTGGCATAGAAAAAAAAAAACACAGAATTCTACAATGACAAAGCCAAGGCGCAAACGAATTCGATGCATTTCATAACCCTTAACTAGATTTAATTTTAACAGAACTAAGTTATGCCATCACTATACATAAGGAACCTATCCCATAGGGCTAAGCTCTGGACAAGCCAGTTAAACCTTCCCGCTCATATAAAATGCTGCCGGTATTCTGGTATTATCTTCTTTTCTTTATAATTTGTTTCTAAATTACCTGATTATCTTTTGAAGGCACCGAAGGCCTACTACAATGTTAAAAGACAGAAACTATATGTAAATTTTATATGCAAATGATAGAGAAGGCCCAGGACAGGTGAGTCTATGTGTTCCCCATCCACAGGCTCATCTTAAACTCATCTTCCCCTTACACTCATCTTTACCTGAAGCACAGGAATTTAAGCAAATCTACTCCCAAGTTATGTGAGTAGACATGTCAATCAGATGCCTTTGTCCCATTTTTCTTATTCTCTGGATTCAGCACCAGTATAATATATTCTATATGCTGATAAACTAGAGAAAAGTTGTCTCAAAATTTTGGAGCTAAAAAGCAATTTTTTGTTTGGTTTTCCTTAGTTCTGTTTTATGAGAAAAAAAGAATACAGGTGGTATGTTCTTCCGGGTCATTGTGTACCGAATATATCCTTTTACTATCTCATGTTAATCTGTCCGTGACTTAAATAAAACCATCGCATAATGCATGCAACTCTGGCTGTTTTTAAATTATTTTTCAAACGGAAAGTTTCTGTCTTAAAAAATAATCACACATCTTAATTTTGCTCTTATTTTAAATCTTTTGTGTATTTTGCACTTTTTCCCCATATCCGTTTTTGCTAGAATTCAAAATTAATTTTTGTGTTTTGTACGTTATTTTATTTTCGTAATGGACACCCTTCATATTTTACAAAAGTTATTAAACTATATTTTTCTAACCATCTCAATAATTATGCAGTGGCTACAAGGTAGGAAAATATAGAATTATTTCCTCCCTTCATTTCTTGGTATCCAGTTTGTTGAGATTTTCTGAGATTTTGGTTCCAGATCGTTGTTTGCGTTTATGTCAGTATTTGTACACCATGTCTCTTTCACTTTACTTTTATTGATGAAAAAATTGAAAGGTAAACAAACTGTAAAATATTTCCAAAACATATGTGGAAGCAGAATATTACGTTTCCCCTATAATCTATTTTTTATTTTCATTTTATAAGCCTTTTGTTTCCTTCAGACTTCACTGTTTTACCCAGTGCTGGCAAATGGGATTTTGTACAGAGCCCTGAGACCACAGCTTCTCCTAATTAGCAGCTGCTTGTGAGAGAAACTCAGGACAGATAGGAAAGAGAGAAGAGGAGTTGGTTGTGGTGGATGAAATAGAATTTTAAATAATGAAAGAATGGTGTAGGAAATAATTTACTAGATTTAGAAAATGAAAGGTGACACACAAGACTATATTCTTTTTCTCGGCGTGTAATAACTATAGAATACTGGTCCTTGAATTTCCTCTGGAAGGTAACTTGTAATCTCCAGGGAATTATTTTCTCCTGATTAATGATTACTAGTGATATCGAAATTTGTAAATCTACGTGTATGGATTTGGAAGATATGTAAACACCCATTCCTCTTTTATAATTAAAAGGATTGTATATTTTCTGATCTCTGTACTGAAAGAGTGATAGGTTGTTGCTGTTTTAAAACTATTGGGTATGCATGATTATTGTCACATCACCCGTGACACATAGCAAATGAATAGTTTCAAACACATCTATTCTTTTGGAACTTTATTGGCTTTTTATTGACCCTCGATTTGATGGAAAGTAATCCTAAGTGTATCTCTGTACATCTGGAACATATACCATGGGAATAATCTGTGCACAAGCCAGTGAAACATGTCTGCTCATATAGAACACTGCTCGTATTCTAGTATTCTTTTCTTTATATTTTGTTTCTAAATTACCCGATAATCTCTTGGAGAAACTGAAGGCTCACTACAGTGTTCAAAGATGAAAGCTCTATGCAAATTTTATAGGCAAATGACATAGAAGGCTCAGGACCTATGAGTTTAAGAATTGTACATATTCGCTCCTTTGTTCACAAGCATTTTTCCTATTCTGTGACATTTTTTAAATAACACTATCTTAAGAGAGAAAATTTAAGTCAGCTGAGCATGAGGAAAATCAAATGACCAGCTAGTTCTCTGGTTTCTAGACTCGTAGGACACCTGGAGCTTAGGAAAGACACCTGTCCACGTATTCCACCTGGCTCACTGGTCCCATGTTGGGTGTAAGGACCAACGGTGCTTTAAAAAACTGTTTATTTTCTCATCTTTGTCTTATTGACAGGTACTTTCTTTCTGGATATGAAAAGAAATTTTAGGTGTTCTTGAGTTGTAAACGCTTCCTTAATCTCACTCCTAAGCTCTCACACACACAAAAAAAAATGGAACCCTATGAGCAAATTTGCTCTGCAATTCCACTGGACACATAGCGTTTCATCTCCGACACACTGCCACGAGGTATTTAAGAAAATCTCAGTTGTGATACACTTTTCCAAGAGAAATTTTTGAAAGAAAATTTGTTCTATTCTAAAATTTACTTTTTTACATATTCGTTTTCAGAGGTCAAAAGCAAGTGAATAGTTTAAAGAAATTACTTTGACCCTCTGTATGATCAATTTATGAAAATGAATTTTGATTTGTTGCCAGTACGCTATATTCATGATTTTCAAAAGAAACAAGTTGACAAAAAGAAACATGCTTATATAAATAGTAAATATTTGTAATCGTTATAAATTCTTTTATATGTTATAAATAATTATAAATTATTAATGTTCTCCTTTAGAAAGATCGTAATCCAAAGAAGTACTGTTGAATTTTTATCAAAGAATAGTGACCAATAAGTCATTTTGCCATCGCTTGCTAAGAAGTTGAGAACCAAATTAACTCTTAATGTTTAGCTAGTTTGCAGATGAAGGTGTGAACACATTTGGAACTTATTTAGGCCTCCTTTCTAAGCTCATGATGCCTTGTCATTTTTAGTGCTCAGTAGAGGGTAATGAAATGACCAATTTCTTGATAACATTATGTTATTACATGTGTAGGTGTGTGTGTGTAAGACATGTATCAATTTTCTTAAAAATGTTCGTGTACTTTGACTCAATAATATGATGCCTGAGAATATACCAAAGGTGATAATCAAATATATAGATGATGATTTATGAGCTAGGATAGATTATATATTAATTAAAGAAGTTAAAATTATGTAATAACATTAGAATCCAATAACAGGAAAACCATTAATTAAATTTTGTACTAATAATACAAAACATGTTATGGTAATTCATTTTAGGCAAAGAAAAGATTCTCGTGCTAAGATGCTGAATGAACAAAGCAGAATATAAATATAAAATTATAATGCACCGTGGTTTCAATATTATAAGAACCATGCATATTCTAAAGAGGAGAAAACTGAAAATTCCTATACTAAAACATTCTTAGAGGTTCTCTGCGTGAAAAGATTTTTGGATAATATTGTTAGCTTATTATATTTTTCATTTTCTAGATTTTGTAAAATAAATGTGTATTATCTATCATAAATGGAAAAAAGTCTATAAAATGACTATTTTTCAGGGACAAAGAAAAAAATTATATGGAATATCTAGAAGAAAGTTGGTTTTTGTTTTGTTTTGTTTTGTTTTGTTTTGTTTGCAATTCTCCTCCCAGTCAGCAGAGATCAAAATAATAAAAACAAATATTTGTTAATTGTCTCATGCATTGAATAATCACATTGTTACAGAAGAAACAGATAATTTATTTATAAGTTTGAGTATATTTTACAAAATGGCCACCTGCTAAAACATTTTCTGGGAGCGGTACAAAAATTCAAAATAGAAGATCAATCATAATTAGGAAAATTACCAAAAACAAAAAAACCACAATATTCCAAAATTACCATTTAGACAATTGACCAAGCAAGGCAAATAAAACTAGAATATTGTGTTTTTAGATAGAAAATTAAGAACTGATCTTTGTGGTATTAGTAACAAATAAAATAGTAAGTATAAGAATCCTTTAACTTCGTATCTGTCAACTTCAGAAAGGTGACTTGCTGCATATAAACTGATTTATTTCAAAGTTAGGTAGATTAGAGCATTTTAACAGGCCCCAGGCTTTATCTTACATGCTCAAGGCCATGCTCCCTCTGGGTTCTTGAGGCTCGTTCAGGTGCCTCGGTCTAAAAAACATTCTCTCAACGTGTGGGATGCTACACAAAAGAATATGCAGAAAACAAAATGATCTAATACACCACGTTCTATACTATAGCCTTTATGGCTAAGAACAAAAACAAACAAACAAACAAACAAACAGTATGTTTCCTGTAAAAACAAAAGAGTATGATACACTCCTGTCGATTCCAAAACATCTTGAAAAGAAAGTTTTCCTTTAGTTTCTATTTCCAAGTGTTTTAAAGAAGTAATTAAATTATGCTGAGTGAAATAAGTCGGACAGAGAAAGATAAATACCATATGATTTCACTCATATGTAGAATCTAAGGAACAAACTAATCAAAAACAGACTCACAAATATAGTGGACAATTTGGTGACGGACAGAGGAGAGGGGGGTGGAGGGCTTGGAGAATGGGGTGAAGGGTGAAAGAAGTACAAATTAGTAGTTGATAGATGGTCACGGGGACGGGGAGCACGGCAGAGGGGATGCAGTCGGCATTAATGTGATGGGTAGGCGGAGGGCCAGGGGAGGGAGGGAGCAACTGGGGGGATCATTTTATCAACAGTATAGTTGTCTAACCAATGTATTGTATACTTGAAACTAATTTAAATAGATAAATAAATTTAAAATGAAAAGAAGTTAATAAAAAAAGTTCTTGAAAGACAAGATTTGATGAGCTTCTGCAGGGAGAAGTAATCAGAGGTGGAAACACAATAAAATGCACAGCTCCTTGAAGTGTTGGTAGGATGGTGCAAGAAGCTCTGTCTTTGTAGCTGGCATGTATTTGGCAAGAGCAGCTGCGAAAGAAGGAAGTTGCATTCAATTCGGGGACTTAGAAAAATATTCTATGAAGATTCCAATAAAATCTTTGAGTAAAAGATACATATCTTTATCATGAAACAAAATTCATTTAAAGTATTTTATATGTAAAAAATATTTACATATATTTACATTTATTTTTATATGTAAAAAAACTGTATTCTGTAGTCATATGTAAATATATGGACACACATATATTCATATTCAGATAGATGCATAAGCCTACCTATATTTCAAAAAAGTTTCCTAATTAAAATCTTATAAGCAGTAGAGTTTAATAACTAGAAATAAATGAAAAGAATAGCTTCCACAGAAGATTGCCATGTTCCTACAAAAAAAAAGGCCTTCTTCAGTTACTTTAAATCTTGGGAAGAAAATTTAGTGCTTTAGCTAAGTATTTTGAAAGTTGGTTTGTAATGGCAAATAGACTCAGGTGCTACCTTAGAAATTCTCATCAGCTGAGGCTACGATAAGGTCAAGTCGCCGGTCTTCTTTGACCAGTGATGGTATTTGATCAACAACGACAAAAAGGCCTCAAGGCAGCTGTCAAAGTAGACACAGTGATCCACTAAATTATCTTAAGATAAAACCACAGTAAATGTCTCAGGCCGTAGATTACTCACTTGCGATGATTTCTTTTATTTTGTTTTCATATTTCAAACCTTCGTGGTAAAAACACGGTTTTCATTAACTCTTGGTTTTATTTTGAACCATTTAATGAGTTGGAAAGCAGGAACCAGAGCTAAGTACTGGTGGCTGACAAATTACTATATACTAAAAAGTATACATCATGGAACTACTATTTCAATGGGCAATATAAATTACCTTTCGTGTGAGTTTATACGTATACGACGTAGAAATAGATGACAAAATGTTAGGTCCACATCTGTGTCACTGGCCATGGGTCACGTCTGGTGACTATACGAAGAGTACCTACCCTCTTTTATTCTGAATAGTTTAATTGCCATAAGATTCTCTTTTGTAAAACTCTGAGATCCTATCATTTCAATTACAGATGAGAGAACAAGCTCCCGTTCCCTACCTTGAAGCATCCATATAAAACCAAATGATTACCTGGGACATTTCCAACTAAACTGTTTTCGCCCTACGCTCCTTCTCAAGACTACCTCATTCACTGCTCCATGTCTCTGAAATCATTTTAGAAATTGTCTTCGGGGCAATAAGAATAAAAAAGGAATGAAGGTCCATGAGCTGCAGATGTTTAACATATAAATATGCTATTTATAAGCGACCGATTTTTGCACTCAGTTCAAGGTAGGTAATGGCTTACGATAAGAGATATACATTTAAGCTAAAGGACCCAAATGCTTTCAGGGACATAATATTCCAAAATGTTCTGCTTCGGGGAACACTGTTTCTGAAAATCACTTCCCAAGCAAGGGTCTGTTCTGGCTCGGTGTTAAAGAATCGTATTTCCAGTGCTGGGCTCCCCCGGGATTCTCTGCAGTGTGAGAGGAAGAGGGATTCAAGCAAGATTCTGGTTTTATCCCAGAAGATGTATAAGGATGTGTATGTCAGCTGGGCCCACTTAAATCTACGAATGTGACCAAAATATTTGGGAATTGTCTCTCATACCAAGAAAGATATTGCTTTCTAAAAGCAGAGAGTTTAAGTACTTGGAATACCACGTGGAAGAAACACAAAGGATGAGTTTATCTTTGACGACAAGACACAGTTAATCTACCGACTTTAAACTACTCTGCAAGCCACAGATTTTATAGGCAAAACCTTCTTTATGTTCCTTTACATTAAAAAAATAAAAATTGTATTGATTTCCACAATATAAATGACTAAGAAGTCTTGATATAGTTATGACCTTGTTGAATAATTATCTAAATAACCTTCAAGTGACTTCTAGTTCTTATTGTGTTTTTCTTCTTAATTATTTGATTTGGCAATGTTTTTTGGATTTGACTCCAACAGCACTGGCAACTAAAACAAAAAAAAAGCAGTGGGACCACATCACACTGCAAAGCTTCTGCACAGCGAAAGAAACCATCAACAAAACGAAAAGGCAGTTTATGGAATGGGAGAAGATATTTGCAAATCGTATGTCTAATAAGGGGTTAATATCCAACATATATAAATAACTCATGTAACTCAATAGCAATAAATCAAATAACCCAATTCAAAACGGGCAAAGGACCTGAACAGACATTTTCCCAAAGAAGACATACAAATGGCCAACAGGTGACGATCAGCATCACTAATCATCAGTGAAAGGCAAAGCAAAACCACAAAGCGACGTCACCGCACACCCGTCAGTGAGGATGAGAAATAAACAGAGCCCCGGCTCGTGGTAGAGCAAGTCGGTAGAGTCACTTTGGAAATAGTATAAAGAAAGAGTTCTCAAGAAATTAAAAATACTCTGAAGCTAAAATTGACAAAACCCCACAAATCTTAAAAATCGGAGAAATATTCAAACAAATGTGTGCTGGGGAGAACAGGGTGTGACATCTGCAGGCAAAGGGGTTCCTGAACCATCTGTGGGGAGACCGTGAAAGAAAACAGACAAAGCAAAACCAAAGCCCAGCCATTCCTGTGAATTTCCAACTGTAAACTGCCGTTTCCTTTAGGGAATGGAATTAACGCTGTGTGAACCTAAAAACAGCACATCTAAAATTTAATTTAAAGGGACCTTAAGTTGGTACTGAACATAATCTTATTTGGAAGAAAGCATTTTAAACTTAGGCCTTAAAGAATTTATATAGGTAACACTAAATAGCAATACGATATCAGAATCAGACATTAAAGAACACTGAAGAAAATAAGCCGTGAGCGAGACAGAAGAATCAATAGACTTCAGAACTGAATTTACGAAGGTCTTTGGATGCTCAATTAGAGAACATACGATAAGATGCCTTAATATAAAATTTTAAAAATAAAATAGATTTGACTAAAAATGGAAAGGCGAATTGGGAAGTGAGCCTAACAGAATGTCCAGAAATACGGTAAATGGTTAAACGGCATATGAAAGAAAACTAAAGAGAGCCTTATTGAATTGGAAGATAGATTTAAAGAAACTATTACAAAGCAGTCCGAAGACAAAGAAACGCTGGAGGTCAATGGATATGGGGCACGGGGGAATGAAGAGGTCAAACGTACTTCTGATCGGATCCAAAAGGAGAATGTCTTTTACCATTTCGTATAAATCAAGTCTACTGGCAACAAATTCCTTCAAATATTGTTTTTCTGAGAAAGCCTTTCTTTCTTCTTCACTTTTGAAAAGTAATTTTGCAGGACACAGAATTCTAGGCTGGTGGGATTTTTTTTTCTCTAAACACTTTCAATGGCTAACTCTTCTCTTGCTTGCATTATTTCTGACAAGTCAGACGTCATTCTTATCTTTGCTCCTCTATAAGTAAGATGTTTTTTCCCCTCTGACTTCTTTCGAATTTTTTTTCTTTAGCTTTAGTTTTCTGCAGTTTGAGTGTGATGTGCATAGATGCAAGGTTTTCTGTTCGTTTTTGCATTATCTCGCTTGGCGTTCTCTGAGCTTCACGGATCTGTGGTTTGGTGTCTGACATCAATTTGGGGAAATTCTCAGTTACTATCGTTTCAAATATTTCTCCTGTTCCTCACTCTCCCTCTTCCCTTTCTGGCATTCCCGTTATGCTTATGTTTTACCCGTTACAATTGTCTCACAGTTCTTGGGTGCTCTATTACATGGGTTTAGTCTTTTTTTCTCTTAGCTTTTCAGAATTGGACGTTTTTGTTGACATAACCTCTAACTCAAAGATTCTTTCCTCGTCCACGTCCAGTAATGAGCCCATCAAAGACATTCTTCATCTTGGTTACAATGCTTTTACTCTCTAGAGTTTCTTTTGGTTATTTCTTAGAATTTCTATCTCTCTGCTTACATTGCCCATATGTTCTTGCACACGGTCTGCTTTATTCATAAGAGTCCTTAGCATATGAATCGTAGTTGATTTATATGACCAGTTTTATAATTCCAACATACCTTCCATACCTGATTTGGGTTCTGATGCTTGCTCTGTGTCTTCAAACTGCACTTTTTGCCTTATGTCAAAAGCCAGACCTGATATAGCCGGTACTGTTTCCTGCAGAGTTTTCTGCTCATGGGCTTCTACTCCTGTAAGTGATTTTCTGTATCTTCCCATCTGTCTCTAACTGGGGGGAGGAGGAGGCTATAGTTTGTCTTGTGACCTACGGGTTTCAATCTAAGAAGGGATGTTTATTTCCAGCTTATTTAACTTTCTACTGTTAGAATGGAGTGACAACTTCCAAGCTCATCACATACTAGACCAAAACACCGGAACCACATTTTCTTTGAAGTATACAGCTTATAAATAGTCATTTTAGTGCCCTTATTTTTTATGTATCTCCCGCAAAACTCAAAGAGACAGAAACTGTGATTCTTAGAGTCGGTAACTTATCTTTAGTATCAATCTCATCTCCCAGCACATAGCAGGAAATCTCACTATTTCAGATGTAATGAAAAAGAAATTGGATCTTGGATATAGTTAGTCACTTCGGCAGATAATATGCTACCACTTTTGGGGTCATTATTTCTGCTTAAAAATTCTCTACTGAGCTGCAGCTTTTAAAATACTACTAACTGAAGCTAAGTAAGCTTCATTCGTGCCTAGATATGCTTTCCTCACCGGGTGATACTCATGTGAATAATATAGCGAAGTGGTTTTCTGAAATGTACACGCAGAAACTACTCTCTCTAAGGGCTGTGTTTACCGGTAACAGCACCAGGCAATGCTGGGCTGTGATCGTCGCCTTAGGTTTCCGGTGGGTTTGACATCTATTAACACTGATGAGCATCGCTCAGCTGCCTCTGTGCTTAAAGTACTAGAATCCTGTCCCCAGGCTACATCCCTTTGGGTTTGTATGGCTAATATATGTCATTAGACCATAATGGTAAACATAACTACTTGGAAATTACATTTCACCTTTCCTGCCTGCAGATCTCAAATCAAATTGCAAACAATTAATTGTGCTTATAACACTTCTGCAAGGCAATTTTGAAAAGCAATACATGAAGAGAGCTTACACCGTTTCCGAAGTGCGATTTTGGCTGAAAAAAGCGTCAATCGTGACAATAGCAATTCTTACAAATCTACAGTATATAATGTAGGGAATAGAAATATAATGCCCAATATAATTGGATACATAAATTGGCAGATATAGTTAACTGTTAAAAATTCTGCCAACACACAAGGCTTAATAACTGCAGAGTAATTTGAAGTATTCAAATTGCAAGTTGAGTTCTAGTTTCATGACTTGTCATTGCAGATACGCTTTCCCCAGATAAGTTATGCGACAACACTTACAGAGCATCAATCATCTCATCTCTCCTGGCTCTTGTGAAATCTGATAGGACCGGAGCAGCCCAGGGAGGACAGAGGAGATAGCGAGGGGACTTCAACTTGGCACAAGAACGGGACACAGTTAGCATTGGAGAGGAGCCAAGGGCCTGTGGGCCGTATGTAATGGAACGCGATGTGAATTGAAACTCGAGTCGCAAGCACGGATAGCTGAGAAAACGCTCGTCGGTGTCGTTCGTGGAGCGCTGGTCCAGGTAACGGGAATGCAAGAGGTCGTAAAGTCAGACAAATCCCTGTCCTCCTGAACCTACTCACATCCGAATGAGAAGACAGAAAACAAATTGGTACGTGAGCAGTGCCCTGACATTTTGTTCTGAAGACCTCTTTATACTCTTGAAAATGGAGAGCCCCCAAAACTTTATTTATTTCAGTTATATACATTGATATTTACTGCGTTCAAAATTAGCACTGAGAAAACATTTAAATACTTATTTATCTATAAAGAGTAATCATAAAAGCATTGCGTGTTAACTTACAAAATATCTTTTTTAGTGAAAACTCTGTTTTTAAAACAAAAACAGTGAGTGGCATTGTTTTACATTTACAAATGTCTATAATGTCTACTCGATAGAACATAGCTGGATTCTCATAACTATGTCTGCACTAAATATTGAGATATGTTTTTTGGATGAAGTACATGAAGAAAATCTACCCGGGAAAAGACAGAAATGCTTTAATAGATATTCTCTGATACTACACTAAAACTCTACAAGAGGTGGCTTCCTAAAGTTTAATTGCAACGTGGAATCTGAAGTTTTATCAATGAACTTTACGTAAAGTCCTTTTCTCGCTTTTTGAATGGATCTTTTACTCATTCATAATTCCGTAAAATCATGCATTGGTTATTTGGAAAAGAATTCATGAATTTATGCAGCTCTTCTAAATGTTGGCACATTTCCTCGTGCTACATATACAATGTTTGTTAATATCACCCTAAATACCACTGAAAATACTTTAAGTATTGGGAAGCTGTCATGACAAGAGGCGTAATTTTCCAAAATTCTAATTTTCACTCGAAGCTTTAATCTATTATTGGCAATGAGACACTGTCAGTTGTGTGACAGATTGACGTTGTTCACTTTTGAGAATGTGCTGTGTCTTCGGTCATTCTTTTCCAGTGACAATGGCTCTGTACGAAAAGGTGCAGCATGGTCTAGTTCACAACCCAGCGGATTCCACGTGTGCTTTTCCTCGGAGATTCCTGCATACTCTGTTATGTCACTGTCTCACACCGTTTCAGCTGCTATGACAAAAACACCATCGACTGAGCGGCTTATAAATAGCAGACGAGACCCCGGAGTCAGCAGACTCATTGTCTCGTGAGCGCCCGCTGTCTGGTTCATAGATGCACCCTCTCGCTGTGTCCTCACGTGGTGGAAGGGATAGGCGTGCTCTCTGGGGCCTCTTTCATAAGGAGACGAATTCTGTCATGAGAGTTCCATCCTGAGGCCCTAGTAACCTCCCCAAAAGCCCAGCTTCCCACACCATCGACTCGGGGCTGTGAGTTTGGGCAGGGGACACAAACCTTTTCATAACACAGCATATTAAACAAGTACGTACTGAAGGCTCCAAGAACAGTCAAATTAACATTTTTTCTGCTTTGTCAGGAGACGTTCTTAAGTGAAACTGGCTTTAATTTTTTACTTCAAGTGACAATGAGGAATTCAATGATACAGTCTGTTGCCACTGCCTTAATTTATGCTAAGACATCAACAGTTTTACTTACGATTGCTTTTGCACCATCGGTGCAAATACGGCACGTTTTCACTTGAAAATAACACCTTGGTATTGTTGTAAAACTATTTTTTTGCCTCATAAAACCGCTGACAGGGTCCATGGACGACACTTGGGGAACCACTGAGTAAACAAGCTAGCGAAGTAATTACGGATCATGGTAAAAGCTGTGATAATAAAACATATGACGGGGGATGATTGAGGACTTGCCTGTATTAGTTATATAGAGAGAACTTCTTACCTGTCTATGAGATTGACATTTGAGACCTAACCCAGCAATACAAAATCTGTCAGAGCACTGCAGAGCACACAAGCCCTGAAGTCGGCAATTATGTGACATGTTCCAAGAAAAGAAAATACTCAGTGTGACGGAGACTTAATGAGAGAAGAAGAGATGGGTAAAGCCAAAGAGGCAGGCCCGGCCGAGCTGAGGCAGGGGACCAGAAAGAGAGAAACGAGTAAATGAAACCAAAACGAAAAACAAGGCTGACGAATGATGGCTCCGAATTTTCCAAAAATAAAAATGCTACATACCAGATCTTAGATTCAAAGTTGTGTCGTTGGCTCTCATGAATTGCCAGAAGGCACAGACACGTGTCACTAAAGCCATGGAGAACATGTATAAATAAGATTTACTGAAAAACGCACAGGCAGAAGGCTGTAGAGGACCCCGCCATCTGCCCTCACAATCCTGGGGAAAGGTATGCTCGGGGGCAAGGCGGGGACATGGAGATGACCTGGCTGGGTACTCCACGGAAGAACCTGGCCATGTAATCCCACACATAGGTATGCACAGGCCTGAAGGGCTGGCTGGAGACGTCCACGCAACTAAAACAAAGGTGTCTTTCTGTGTCGCGGGACTCTGATGGGAGAAGCAAAGCAGGGGCTCCCAAGGGTGGGATCCGTCCAGTCAGCTCTCCGGTCAGTTACCAAAGGGAGAAGGAAGGACGTCATCTCTGCCCATGACGATGATCATTATGATGGTCACTGTTGCTTTCCAACTTAAATTCACTTTGGTGAGAGAATGCGGCCTCTATGATACTGATTCTTTGAAATTTCTCAGTGGATTGGAACATGGGGAATTTTTGTAATTGTTTTATGAGGGCAAGTTTCTTGAATGATTTGTTCGCACCCTCGACCAGTCCCTTCTTCTACGATGCTCGCCCCAAATCCTGTATATCCTCTGGGTCTCAAACGGAAGGCGGCTTTCTAGCAACCCGGTTAAGACTTTTTTGAGGCTTGATTAAGACTTGATTAAAACACTTTACAATTCAAATCACTTAGAACAGTGATTGTTAATTTAGTTGTGTGTGTGCAAAAAAAATTATAAGCTTCATGAAAGCAGTCTATCCTTCTAAACTTTGATTCCTAGCACCTTATTCTGGACCTAAGTTAGAGTTCAATATATAACTATAAAGAATGAATGAATGAATTACTGAGATCGCAGATGATGTAAATTTGAGAGGAAGGATTCGGGAGGGTTAGTTCTGTTTTCTACGTGACGAATGGGAAATGGTTCTGGAAGGTCCACTTGGAGGATGGCTAGCAGAGGTGAGATATGTGAGTCTGGCTCTGGAAGAGAAGTCTGGGCTGGAGCTATGGATTTGAAGGTCTCAGCTTGAAGCTGGCAATTAAGACTATGAGACAGAATAATGTCAGACGAGGCTTTATCGTAGTCTGTAAAAGAAAAACCGCCAGGGCTAGAAATCCTAAGGCAAATTGACATTTGAGGAAGAAATCGAGAAGTGCGTTCTCACATCCCTGCCTGAAACCGAGACAGTTAAGTTTCCTGCACAGTCATTATTGTGTTTATTTTCTGTCTCTTCAGAGAACCATTCTTTAATCATCTTGGTATCCCTAGCAACTTGTGCCTAATCCTCATCAAACTTAATCCATCGTATGAATCAATGTTTCAGTGAATATAAACTTATCACGTAAATAAGCTTATCATTTATATTTTGCTTTTTTTTTAATTTATGTTTTTCTGCTTCATTCCTGTTAGCAAACAGAAAGATAAGATTTTCGTAATAGAATTTATCTTTAATCTTTTGATTGCCTGAATGTTCTCTAACCTCTGATTTGCTGTTTTTAAAAAATATCCTCTCTTAAGATTGACTTTTTGTTAAAGTACTGATCTTAGGTGGCGGACAACAGGAAGAGGAGAAATTAAATACATTTTTGGCTGACATGAATCGATAGGATTTTGCTGCCTTTTTTTTTTTATGCCCTTAAAACTTAAGTTCTCAAAATTGATGGAAACGAGCCATTTAGTAAGTAAGCCACTAACAAAATTACTCAGAGGCATACATCTGAGGTCATAAAATAAATCCACCTATGCTTTACAGAAATTACCTTTTTATTCCAAAACCCAACTTGCTAAAGGTGTGTGGTCAATATTAGAATTTTCATTTGATATCAAAAAACATACTTTATTTCAGAGTTGCGAATAAAGGAGTTATCTAAATTAGGAAAAGCATTTCTAATTTTCAGTGATTTAAAATCAAGGAAGCACAGACCACATTTTCGAAGATTATACGTTGAAGTGAGTTCGCACAAAATAAATAATATCAAATATGAATTAAATTTAATGTAGTTAAGACTTTAGCTCTCAGGAACTATTTAAAAAAAAACAGGAATATATAAACACAGGTAGACAGACAAATTTTACAATGAGGACCATTCTAACACATACACACAGTTAATAGTATTTCGTGCGCTATGTAAAATCTAGAAACGTACATCTCATTGCAATCCATTATGTTCTTCATAGCATTTTAAGAAAGTTAGCGGAACACACAGAGAAATGCTGTTTTCAATAGCCCTGTAGTGGAGCGTTACATCGTGTTTCATCGCTTTCGTGTAAGAACGATCCCATCAATAGCCTCCACGTACATCATCTCGATCTTCAGCTCCACTCCAGGAATGAGCAAAGGACTCTGAAACCGCAATATCATCTTTTTCTTGGTGCTTCGGAAATAATCTTTGGCGGTATTAGGGGTGCAGGTCAACAACTTTATCAAAAGATGGACCTCTTTCAACAGAACGGGAATTTAGCTTGAAAACGGGGAGGCGAGAAACCGGTGTAGAAAACATGTCTCCCTTGCATTCTTCACTTTAAAGAAAGGGTCACAGGACAGGAGGCTGAGCGAGAGTCACATAGTTCTGAACTTCATACGATGCCCCAAACACGACGAGCTGTAGACCCTTCAATCAAAACGAAAATTATAGCCCTGAGCTGCATTTCTATCAGAGAAAAGCAAATGTTGTGATTTCTCCCCCGAAATCAAATTTAACCGGAATGATTCAATAAAATGATGGTATCATTTAAATGCTGCGTTTTTTTTTTTTCCCTAAAGGTTTGATTAGTCCAGACACCTGAGTTGAAAAATGACTGTTGCTTGATACTTCAAAGCGCACTTGGCAACTTTGATTAAATATTTATGTTAAATGTAGACTTAAAATATATTCCAATCAAGACACCGGCAAGCCGGATGTGCCTGCTCATCACTTTCAGAGTTCTGGTTGAGGGCGGTATAATTCAGCATTCAACCAGCCTGAGTGGCAGAGCACTCACATTTTTTCTACTTAAGGGAGCCTGTGATGGGCCTTTGCCTCGCGGGGTTGGCTCTAAGCCACTCACGGTCTAGTCATTCGTGGGGATTGTCTGGAAGAAGAAATAGTAAGCGAGGTGAAGTGTTGTGTGGCTCTCTTCATCCCTCATCTGTGACAATGGTATGTAGCCCCATATATGTTCTCTTTAAACAAAATTTTAACATACCTCTTAAGGCTAGTCTAACTCATAATCTTTTCTTATTAAAAACTGTTCTTAGTTCTCATTCCGGTTGTTTGAAAATGAATATGTATTCCTTCAACTCAAAACCTTCCCAGCACACGCTTCTGTAAACGGTGCTAAACCCATACTGCACGTGCCTTGCTTTGCGTTCTCACGGAGAGCAGCGACATCGACCTAATCTCTAACGTGGGAACTTGGAAATCTGCGTTCCTTTTCCTTTTCCCCTCTTCCCGCGCCCCATCGGGTGCTGAGTGAGGTCCAGCCCCCCAGTGCACTGTGCACCTGCCGTCTTCCTGCGCACACCCGGCCGGGGCCCACTGCCTGTCGCCACCGTGCTGGCCCCGGCCCTCGTCCCTCCAGCCTGGATGCTGCCACCGACTCTAGCTAGTGCTCCGTCCCGCGTGCCTTTCCAGTCGGCCAAGTCTAGCCGCGTGACTCCAGAGAACTTAAGTAAATCAAACCTGAAGTTTTTAGAGGCTTTGGACTCACACATTTAGACCTTTATGATTCTAAAGGTGCTGCCGACCTATTCACAATTCCGCTACCTTTCGGCTTTAAAATTTTGTATCCCATGCTATAGAGAAGCGTAAATAATGTTTATTTTTATTTTACTTATTGAAAGAAAATGTGTACTTGCTTTAAAACATTTAACGAGATGTATTTTTAAATGTGAGACCGGAAGACCCGCTACCCTTTGCCCATCCACTGGGGAGTAGTCGCTGTTACCGGGGTGCCGTAGGCTGACACAGTAAGTTACACTCCCCTTAGAATCCCTTTTCTGGACCCAGTTCCTCACGTCCCAGAGCACAGACTGTGGGAGGAAGATGCAGACTGTGTTCGAACTCGTGCCCCACGGGCTGCACTGGATCATTTCAGACTAAGCAACGCTTCCCCTAGCAAAAGTTTCTTATTGGTTTCTCTTTGGGTTAGGACTTTTTGTTTAAAAAAAAAAAAAAAAAGTTGCTCAAACCAACTCAAATTGAGAACTAGCACTGGCTTTTTAGGATACAACAGGGGACTTAAAAACGAGCCTCTAATTGTGACAGATTTCATGGAAACTGGCGTTGGAACGGAGCGTCATCATTTTCTCCTTTTACGTTGTCTCCATTCTCATCTTAGGTCATTTCGGATGCCATCCGAGGCCAGGTCTTTCTTCTCGATAAACTGAATCGGACACTTATTACCATTTCCCAATGATTTTAATTCGCGTGTAACTTAAACTTACACAAGCATCCGCCTTCGGCCTTGCTGGTTGTTTCCCCAAGCTTTTCTATTTTCCGATTGCAATTTCCTAGAATAGAAATCCTTTTGGGTACAGCACACTTTCTTCCATCGAGATCAGAAGACATAAATTGCCTGTCAGACCCGTCAGACCCTACCTGGGCGCTTCAGGGTCAACTGCCCCCGCTTAGAGGGCATTAAAGATGGCAATGACCTGCAGCACGACCACGGGGAGCGTGAGGGCCAGTGCCGCGTGCCAGCTCGCCTGGGCGGCGGCCGGTGTTCTGCTTAAGCACCATTCTCCGGGTGGCTGTGAGGGCTTTTGCAGATGCGATTAACTCTCACAAACCAGCTTCCTTTAAGAAAAGGCAATTATCATCCTATGTGCACAGGCCTCGTTCAATCCGCTGAAGACTTAATGCCGAACGTATTCCTAGCTCCAGTGTAACATAAAAGTCCTGCCTGGGTTTCTAACCTAACAACAGCCTGCCCTGCAGATTTCAAACTCAACGCTACAGTATCGGCTCCTCCCTGAGTTTCCGGCCTGTCATTCTGCCTTAGAAATTTCAAACTTGTCAGCTCCTACAATCGCTGAGCCAATTTATTAGAATCAACCCCCGTATCTAGATCGCGTAGGTCTGTGGCCGTATCACTATACTGTGTCTCCTGACGCTTCTGTCTCTGTGCAGAAAGCTGACTGTTACGGCTCGTAACACCAGGCTGACGGAGGAACAGACACCGAAGGATCACTTTTACGAGTTGGTTCTTGGTTTCTAGAACTGATTCTCTAAATGACACTAATGAACCTATGCCCACTAGTAAAGACAGCACTGATAGTCTGTGACATGATGCAGTAAGGGAGATATGCAAAATGTCACCACTGGACGCTTTTAAATCAAATGCTTAGGAGAGCCGAGGTTCTGGGCGACCACGCGCTCGATGACTTTGAAGGTTTTGTCAGACTCAGGAGTGTAGTGAAGTTGGCCGGTCGCTCTTAATTCTTGAACAAAGTGGGAGAAGAAAAGGAGGAGCTCAGGGCTCCAGCGCTGCAGATGTCTGCTCTGCGGTCACCCTTACGTCCTTCAGACACAGAACTGAGCGAACCCACCCGCCGTGTCTTCCTGTGAGTGGCTGGACGGCAACACGCAGCACAGAGTGTCTGTCGTCACCGTGAGAGCACCGACTGCGAGGGGCCGGGTCCTGCTCACAGGGATGGGAACAGACAGGCACATCCCGAAGAAGCCGGGGACGTGGGACTACATTCTGCTCGAGACTGCTGAGTTCTCCTTGCCAGAGAGGCGGCCCCCCCACCCTGCCTGAGGTAGCTGGTCTCCCCTCTACCTCGCGAGGCAGTGCTGCTCTCCTCGGGACCCGCCCCGTCTCTGCCCTTGCCCCGGTTCAGGAACCCACTTTGCAGTGAAGCAAGAACAGCAAGGACTCCACGCTGATTCGCCACTGTCCCCCCGGTCCGGAAGCCGCTGACCACTTTTTGAGGACTCAGTTACAGCACCAGCTGGGTGGCCCTGCCTCGTAGGACTGAGCAAGCCCTGGTGGAAGGCGGCGCGTGTCCTGAATCAGCACCCCACGTGCGCCGCTGCATCTCCCCCCGCCAGGATCCGTACCTCTCCGGGTCACAGGGTGGACATGGGAGTGACACCACGCGGATACTAAGATCAGCTACAGCCATGTAACCAGCTGCACGAATGAAGACTGAACATATTATAAATATCCTTCCTGATTTTGTTATGAGCATGGGTGTGGACGTCTGTGTAATGGCCTTTTCTTCTCTCTCTTCTCCCTTTATCATGTAACATAAATGTATTGCGTGTGCGTCATAGAACTTAAGCATTGTTAACCTCACGTTACAGTGTTTAAGTTAGAAAATATAAAGGAGACTTAACATCGCCCAAGGAATTGGCATCCTCTTCCGGGAAAAGGGTTAGTGTGTCTTCAGTCGCATGCACGATAGTCGTGTCATGTTAAACAGAAGTGTGACTTCATCGTCCTGTCGATTTGGAGATTAGATATTGTTTAAGAAAAGGTGTGTGGGTGCCGAGCTGACAAGGGGTGGGCTTTAATGATTAATTTCACGTGTCACCTCGGCTGGGCTGTGGTGCCCAGTTGTTTGATCAAACGCTAGTCTGTATATGGCTATGAAGGTATTTTGCAGATTTAATCAGCAGGTACGATCGATTGACTTTGAATAAAGGAGATTACCATGAAGATGAGGGGGGCGGTGATCAATCCTTGAAGGCTAAGAGCAGATACGGGATGTCCCCAGGAAGAAGGAATTCTGCCTCAAGACCGTACATACTGACCTCATCAGATCTCAGAGTCACCTTCCAGGTTTCAGACTGGCCAGCCCCCACAATCACACGAGCCCACCCAATTCCTTAAAATAAATCCGTTTACCTCTCTACCATCTATAGAGAAGTCACATCTAGCCTACCGATTCTGCTTCTCCGAAGAACCCCGACGGATACAGAGCAGTCCCCATCTCAAACAGGTGATGGCTTGACGCCATGGAGCCTTGCTTTGATGGGGCTCGGCTGCGTGTCACTAGGTTAGCACGAAGGACCATGACGAATGGAGCCCAGGATGCGAGCACGAGCACAGCCCTCACGTCCTGTCCATGCAGAACGCGGGCCCTGGGCGAGGGCTTGGTCCCACGCGGTGGAGGGCACTCGAGTCTCTCGTCTCCTGTGGCTTCGCCTCCCCTTAAAGCCTCAGCGCCTTTCCATGCAGACGCTGGATAAGCACAGTAAGTGGAGTGGCCGCCCTCCCAGGGAGGCGTCTCGGTCCAGAGGTGTCAGTCGCGTGCACGCTGCATGCATTGATGGGAACAAATTGTGACTCCGCACGCATTTTCAAGAGAGCTGGGGAAATGGAGCCCCTGGCTGGGTTGTCTCACACCAGAGGCCAGCCAGTAATGTGCAAGAGAACAGGAAAAAATGCACACGCACTCACGCACCCTGCCACACGTACCTTATACAGTATTTCGGTGATAGCGACAATAATGCTTTTGCATTTTACATGTAACTTGTTACACTTGCAAGTTCTTTCCTAAGTTACATGGTTTTAAATGCCTGGAGCAATAAATATTGACCCGAGGAGCTATACATTTTCGCATATCAAAATATATTTCCGATTAAAAAAAAACTTTATGGGTTTTTTTTGGAGGCAAAACTATATACCTAATAGTTTGATGATATAAGCCAAGGAAAACTAACACAGTTTTGGGTTACCACGCGGATATTATGTCATAGAACGGGAACATTAGGCTCCATTCGAGGGCACTGAAATGTTTGGCCGATCTGCACCTGGAGCGCTGTGTTCTGTGCCGATGACTCCGACGTAGAATTACGAAGTGAATTGGTGGAATTCAGAAGACAATGCAAAAGAGGACGAAATTGATGGAACCAATTAAGGACAGGGAAGGAGGACCCAGACATTAGCTGCCAAATATTAAAAATAGGAATCCAAAGCTAGGTAATGTGATTCTTAGCCCGACTGCTCATTAAATTCGATTCTATTTTTCAGTACTTTCAGTTAATATTATAACCGTCATTACACGTAAACATCACTCCACTTTTTAATTAGGATTTAAAAAAATCTAAAAAGACACTGTTTTAAGACTATTTCCTTCTTTTCCTTTGGCCAGATATATGGCAATTTTATCTGTTTGTTTCCTAGCAAATAGAGGTTCTAACCGGTCTTGACTCCGGCCCTTGACGCAGGCAGAGTGATCCTGGGCTTTTGTGTCAGAGAAACGTATTGATGTCCAGTCCTGTGGTCACGCAACCGTTCATCCGTCAGCCAGACACGTCAGTGGATAGTTAACCAAAGGAGTTCAACGAAGCCCCCACCAGGAGTGCAGGGATCCTGTGAATTTTCTTCGTGCTATCTGAACTTACTGGGCGCTCGATAAATGCTTCTTGCCTTGTATGACAATTAATAAATGGGTCTTCAATATAAGTATGAAAATAATTATTGTTAGGTCTGCACACACGAGCCTCTGTAACTTCCTTCCCTTCTCTCCAGTGTTCTTCACTGGGGTTCCATGTCTCCCAGACTCAGAAAGGAAGAGAAGTCCACTGATTGTCACATCCACAAGTCTCTCCTCGGTTTTCACCTCATTTAACCTTTCTGCAAATGTGTCATATTTGCATTTTCACTTTTCCCAAGGCAGGACAGGAAGGAGAGAGGAGGGCAGCAGGGAAAAAAACCCATGATTGAGAGTAGATGGGAGGATTTAACGTGAAACCCAGAGAAAATCAGTTATCTTAGGCCTGGCTCGTAGTAATTTCTCAGAAAATGTTACTGTTATTACTACTTTGCGATCATCAAAGACGCGAAGAACGTTCATGCCTCCTTGCTTTTCAGCCATGCAGCTACTGGTGCTCAAGATGTTTGCATTGTCACTTCTCAGAAAGATGCTTACCTTTAAAGAACCATTGAAATGTCACTTCCTTTGATCACTTCCCCGAACCCCTTTACGGGGAAATTACTGGTTCCTTCTCCACTGTGTTGCTTCCGGAGGAAATGGCACCAAACCTGCCTAAATGAGAAGCGAGTTGAGAAGTGATGGCCGGCTTACAGTGTCAACACGCTCGCTACATGAGCGTTATTTCCGGGACGGATCAAGTATGGGGGGCAGGTGTGGTCGCCTAGTTGCCAAAAATGCAAACTAAAAATGCAACTTAAAAAAATTTTAATAAAACCAAAATGGATCAGAATTTTGCTTTTTCATATTGCATAATGCTGTATGCTCAATACGTAAATAAGAAAAACCGAACTATAACCTCTAAATTTTAGTGTCTTTAGATAAATTGTTCATCTCCTCATAGTTAGCACATTTGCAT
This sequence comes from Pteropus medius, assembly GCF_902729225.1. Taxonomy (NCBI): domain Eukaryota; kingdom Metazoa; phylum Chordata; class Mammalia; order Chiroptera; family Pteropodidae; genus Pteropus; species Pteropus medius. The sequence goes on along the minus strand of NW_024342467.1, from coordinate 24,087,885 downwards.
AAATACATACAGCATGCCCCTATACACATGCATATACTTTAGAAAAATAATATCGTGACATAAATGTTTCGTATTTATTTTCTAAATTAGCAATAGATGATGAACATTTCCTCTAGTCAGTAAATATTACGCTATGACGTGTGTTGTCATGACTTCATTGTATGACATTCTAGGTTCCAGACGGACAAAATATATAGGATTTGAAGTGACAATAGAACCTGGGGTGGCATGTATTTGGATGTCATCTCTATCCCTATATGGGTAGAAGCACCTTGTACTAGCAGTGAATATTCATGGAAAAGTAGAAAACAAGAGAAAAAACTTTAAGCACTTAAAATATTATACTCTTTTCTCTCTCTCCACATATATGTGTGTGTGTGTGTGTGTGTGTGTGTGTGCCATCTTACTTACATATTATGTACATAAACTTGTTAACATCTTTTTGCTATTATGAATAATGCTAAAATATATATTCTGTACATAAGATTATGGAAAATTACTGGGAACTATTTCACCAAGGCCTGTGCAAAATTTTTAGGTTTTTTCACATCCATTTCCAAACATCTCTACGAAATGTGCAAAATTTTTAGGTTTTTTCACATCCATTTCCAAACATCTCTACGAAATGTTTCTACCACACTCGATCCCTTTTATTCTTTCAAACGGTGACCTATTTTGCAGGGACAAGTGAGCAGTCAGGGGTGTGCAGCTTATCTTTCATTTTTCAATTAAAATTTCTTTCATTACTACGTGCCATTTCATGGAGGGGAGGCTGTTAATTTGTTATTAAGCTAAAACGATTTAATAGCTGGTGGAAACTAATCATCTGTCCGCAGGGTATGTGGCATATAATTTGTTTAGCGCTGATAATAATAACAAAGGTATGTTTCTGTACCACGATTTTAAAAGGATATATCTTTCCCCATTTTAAATTCATTCTTTAGTTTTAATTTCATTCTCAACAAACTGTATTATATCCGCACGTAGTATTTGTTTTTTCTCAGAAATAGTCTTTGATTTAAATCTAGATGGGTACTCTTCGGAGTAATTTAAACACCTGTTCAAATATTCACAGATGGGGAGAGTTTACACTTACGCGTGACTCCGTGTGCCCGATCAGTAGTCAAAAAGGGCAGACTTAGAGCCAGAGGAACTGCCACCGCGAGCATCCTATTCGGCAGGAAGCCGCCGTTCCTGAGCTTGTCCTTGGCTTTGGCAAGACGGGTGCTGCCGTTTCTCGTTGACGAAGCACAGTGTGGCCACTTCGCCTACTCGGTCAAACATTCTCCTCACAGTAAATGACTCAGGCTCATGCAGGGAGGGTGCGATTTCTCCCCCTGCTCCCCAGCTGTCCGTGGTCCCCTCTGCCTCGCCTCTCACCGAGCCAGGAGGAGCCGACGGCTCCGCTGCACGTTTCTCTTAATGACACGGTCAGCAGTTTACTATGTCTCCTGCTTTTCCAGAAGTGAGCCAGCATTTACTACTTTCCTTCCTAATCTGTGCCCCTACTCTGCCCATAAATCAACCACAGTTTCAGGGCACAGATGCCATACTTCTTGCCGCCCGTGTCAAAAGCCATCGCCCTGTGGAGAGCCTGTCGCTTCCTCACTGTGCTGGTGGCACCGTGCTGCAGACGCCTCTGCTGTGTACACCTAGACGACACCAACCGCGTTATAGTCCGAGATCCGCTCATAAGCGCCTACTTTTCATTTTTTTGGTTTGTTTTTGTTTTACTCTAGGACTACTCGAAGTCTGCGCAGGCCTCGTGATTGAAGTAAAAGCTGGCTTTGTGGATTCTTCTCACTAATATCTCTCCGTGGGTGTTGTTGGACCTGCCTACTAGTTTTTAATTGCTGGGTTAGTGGCCCGCACACTGCATAGCGATGCTGACGAACAGGTGTCTAGCAATCTAAGGAAACGTGTCTCTTCGTGGTTTTCCAGAAAAGTCAACATACGGTTAGCTCACCCTCGACTGGTCCACCCATACACGTTGTTGCACCCCGTTCTCGATGCTGGGACTTTAGTGGTGACAAGACATAGAAGGTCCCTTTCCTCAGCAGATTTATTCTGAGGGGGAGTAGAAGAGAGACTATCAGAAGTTAATAAAAACAAACACACACAATAATTTTAGAAAGAAGCAAGGGTCATGGAGAAATAATTTCAAGGATACATAATGATAAAGTAAGGAGTAAAATGTGTTGAGAAAGAGTATGTTTTTAAAAACTGTTTTGTTTTTTTTTTTTAAAGATAACTCTACCTGCTGGGCTGCAGCTTATGTTGAAAACTAGATGCAGAAAGCAGGAGAGAACCCAAAAACATCGATAATTATATGCACATTAAAAAAATAGAAAAGGTTTTCATTCATTACATTGTTTCCCCATAAACCCCGGGAAAATGATCATCAAATAAATAATGCAGAAAGTTTCTCAGGATTTAAAGGTCTGAGTTCACAGTGCAATTAACAATAAAGAAAAAATAGATATTGCTTGAATATAGTAAAATTTCAGAATACCAGAAATAAAGAGAAGATCTTAAAATTTCCGGTCAGAGAAAGCAGCGCTTTTTAGAGTCGGAACATGATCAAATTTGTCTATTTCAACACTGGAAGTGGAAAGATATTTAACAATGCTTCTGGAGAATTCAAATCTGATATCGTTTCATTCTGCACTTGGAATAAAGGAATTTGCAGACGTGCTAGTTATCGAATAATTTGTACCCCTCGAGCCGCTTTTTGGCAAACTAATGGAGAGTCTGCTCCACTAAAAAGGGAACATAAACAAGAAATAGAAATACACAGGCGCCAGGAAACAAGGAACACAAGCGGCATGGCAAGAAGGGGGATCTCGGAATGATAAGGAGAATTCTAGAACAGCAGCTGCAACAGAGTCCCAGAGGGAGATCGGTTTACATTTGAACCACCACGATGGAGCATCAAGCACAGAGGAATACCTCTAAGGGAGAACGACTGAGAAAGAGTGATTACGTGGGCGAAAAAGGGGTTCTACTGAAAGCCACCTCACAGGGCGACCCGATCATAAATTCTGACTGGGCAGGTCGGTCGTGGTGCGCGGTCAGTCCCAGGCCTGTAACTTCTTCAGTAAAAAGCTCGTCTTTGCCTTAAGCCAGCCCTGCCCACAGATTTTGTGCACAAGGATAACTCACCTCAAGAGAGCGCATCCTCCTGTCAACTCTGGCCATCTGATCCTCACCTTGATTCCTCCCACCTCCCCATCACTTTCCTGAACTTCAAATGCATAAAAGGTTGCCTGTGTTTATGTGAGCAGGGCCGAGGCAAGTTCACGGAGATCTATCAACTGGGGATTGAAGGGGCACTTCTAAGTCCCACGCGCTAAGGCAAGGACCTCCCAAACACGGCAGGGAGCTCGTGGATAAATCCATCTTCAAAAGTTCCCCTGGATAAAAAGTCACCATAAATTCACTGGACCAATCAAATAGGGAAATTTAATGTAAATCGTTAGAAATGACTATTAGACCATTCGTGTTTATGAGTGACATATTCATTAGGAAGACAAGTTTTGGCTTGAGGTTTGCAAAAAGAAAAAAGTCATATTCGATATTAATTATTGAGTACCCGATAAAACAAAATTTGCAAAAAATACAACATTTTAAAAATTAAAACAGATTTAACTTAGTAATATGAAATGTATGAATTTTGTTTCTCACCTAGAAGTATCATCAACTTTTAAGAAGAGCATTAAAAATGTTACGTATGGGACTTTTCAAAGTTAGAGGTGTTTGTGGAAAACACATCACTTATCAGTTACAACCGAAAAATAAAAATAAAACAACAAACATCACGTAATTACCTTGGAAAATAAAGGGCACCAGTAAAAAAATCTAACTAGGTATTCTATTCGATCTCACTCAGATTTGTGAATAGAGGTTTCAATTTTCAATTGATTACGTGTGCTTTGATTATGAGTGCTTTGTACAGCATTAAAATAATATAAACATTGCCAGGGCTAATGTACAACTCTCTCTCAGGCTTTGCTTACCAGAGTTAAAGTAATAAGGGAGGAAATCATTTATTAACAATACTCATGAGATTAAATTCTTTATACCCTAAACCTACTGCAAAAAGACCTTATGTTTTATTCCTGCGTATTGTTCGGATCAACTAAACCAGTGGATGAATAATTAATGCTTCCTGTCAATACCATGAGGAGTTTATTTGGCTAGTGTCACGTTTCCTCTATGTAAACGATTCTCTATGTTAGATATATAACAAGTAATTTTATACCTTAAAACAACAAAATGCTGCCAGAGATGTGTCCATTAAAAATAATTTGAGTTATTTTGTCAAATACATGCGAACTGATACATTTTCCCTCATCGATGCATTAACAAAATGAATCTCTCTTCCTCTCCTGCTCTACAATTCACTGTGGTTTCCATCCCCCTCCCTAAATCAAAGTGTGCGTTTGATTTATTTAGTCAAATAATAGTTTCTTTTATCAAATTTTAATACGAGAAAAATAATATGTAGAAAAACCAATTTGGGGGTGAGGGAGAATCCATGAGGTTGGATTATTTTGGTCATAAGTAAAATAAAACTATAGATATAACAAGATTTTATGAAATTACTTATGTTTTTCTTTGAAATAATTACAAGTACATTCCTAAAGGTGATTCATAGAGGGGGAACCGTAGAAACAATGACATAGAAGAGTGACACAGGTGGGTATACATCCAGGAATGATTAAATAATAACCATTTTGGAGTCTCGAGCTGTCCCCTGACGCTAAATCCTCCAGCGCTATGGGAATGGCCCAGCCCAGTTCCCTCACGTGACCGCGTGCGTGCTTTTTGCTCACTGGAAAATACCCAGGTGAAGGTCCTTTCTAGGACTGAAGAGTCATAAATCAGCTCGTAAATTACCTTGGAAACGTGGTTCGGAATGAAGAGTCTAAGAAGGGGGCTTGGCTATGGGCCGGAGGGAAGCCAGAAAGTTCTAAGAGGAGAGAAGCAGATTCCGGTATCTCAGGCCCTCGTACATGATCCCAACTTAACAAAGAAATCGATATATAACACAAAGGCTTTCCAGGGGCGAGGGTCACTGGCTGTCATGCGATGTAATTGTAGTGACAAAAAAAAAAAAGTGTGGTTCTTAGTCTTCGTTCTAAAGCGAACAGCTTAGCTGACGTGGAAGACGTAGTTGGTTGTCGACACAGGGCCATTTCCTCCTTCCTTCAGCAACAGAACTGTCTTCATCCTCCTCCGAGCAGGCCCCTTCTTGGGGAGCTGGACTCCTCCCCAAAGCCAGGAGCTGCGTGTGCACCAGCCTCGGCCAATTCCGACGGCCGAGCTGCCCGTACTAGCCGTGTGGTTTTAACACGGGTATGAAAGAAGCTCTGCCCAACAGACGCTAAGGAAAGTGTGCTAGAAGGCCCTGGAAGGCTCTGGAAGGCCCTGGAAGGCCCTGGAAGGCTCTGGAAGGACCTGGAAGGCTTTCCTCCTTCACAATAAGAGACCTAAGGTAGGGGTGGATTTCTCTACTGTCTCTATGTGTGGGACAGTTTGTATGCAGGCAGCCGGCCAGGCTCTACTGCGGCAATGCCACAAGGATGCAGAGAAGGGACGAGGGCCAGGGTCGGACCGAGCCTCTCGATGAAACGACCATCGCCCCTCGCCTTCATATGTCCTGTTTTATGATGTAATAATGCCCTCGTCATTTTAATTCGCCATCCCGTCGTCTGCGGCCAGCGCATACTCAGACATGTGTTCAGAGTTTGGATGCGAGGCGGCAAGGGCATGAGAGCAGGTCAAGGTCAGACTGTCGGGGAGGCAGGAGCCAGACCCGGAAGCGTGGGCCTCGCTTGGTCCTCAGTGAGGGGACCGCTGATGGTTTGGGGCAGGGGACAACGTGATCAGAGCTGTATTCCAAAGGCCGAATTTAGAAGTCGTGCATGGGAAGGATTTGAGAGAAGCCTTGGAGCGGTTCAACCCCCTGGAAGGCATTGTTGAATATTCATAAAAAACAGTTTATCGCTCAGCATAAATAATTTTTAAACACAAAGTCAAATACAGTATGTGTTGCCATGGAAGTGACAAAGCCTGGGGAAGATGATGACAAGCACAAAAGATGGTGCCATTGTAATTTAAATTAGTGTAAAGCTTTCCAGAATTTAAGTACATTTTCGGGCAGAGTATTTTGAATACACGGGGAAATGATTATGGTTCTAGTTCTTGCGAAGAAAGAAAACAACAAAAGAGGGTTTTGCACATGAGACCCATAAAGCTAAACAAGATCAAGTTCACTCAGTCAAAAAGCTGACTAGGGTCTGAAAGCGTGAATGAGTTGATCAATAGGAACGACGCAGAGCACAGCTGTGGTGTTAGCGCTCCCACTTGTGATGGTCGTAGTCATTCTGATAATGATAATGACGCTAAAATGCGTTGACCTCCATTAAGTGCTAAGCCATACGCACAACCCACACAGGCAGCTTCTCTCCGTCCTGCACGGCCATTCACATGCGCTAGTGAGAATGGAGTGTGATCCACATAAAGAACCACTGCTGAATTCACAGATGTGAGAAGCCGTGGTGAGAAGCAAAGCAATCGTCACACAGTAAATGGTTAGATCAAAATTATGCCGAAATTTAGAAAGTATGAATTAATAAAGAGTTTGAAAAGGATGGTGGGCATATGGATGTTTATCTAAAGAAGATAAATATTAAGAGTTTGGAAATTCGAAAGACATTTTGAACAATTACTTACCAGGGAAATCACTACATGTAAAAAAGAAAGGTCGTGAAAGCTAAAAAATAAAAATAAAAAAATCCTTAAACAGAGCGCACATAATAAACGTTGTATGAAGTCAATGAACGGATAAACTGTTTGGGGGGAAGCACAAACACCAACTAAATCAGACGTCTGTGAACACACAACTTGATCCACGTGGCTTCGCGGCGACCTGCCCTGCCCCGCGGGACGCGCGCTCAGTCCGGGAGCCCCGGGCAGCTCCGAGCAGAAGAACGCAGCCGATCACTGTCCGAGTTGCGGGGTCAGGTTGCCATCACCGACTGCGCTAACGCAGGCCCTGCGCCCCGCCTGGGCGCCCCGTCCGGCCGCTGTGACCGCCCCGGGTCCAGCGGGGCGCCGCGCGCCCTCCTGCTCCGCGGGGCTCCTGGACCCGGCGCCGCGGTGACGCGAAACGACTTCAAAACCGGCTTCCGCCCGAGTATAAAACACGATCGCTTCCTGTTGGAGAAAAAACAAACGAACAAACAAAAAAACAGAACGTTTACGGAAATATATAAAAGTAACAAATGTTGTCATTCGAGAAATAACTGCCTGAACGCATTTTGCCACGTGTCTAATTTTCGCTACATATATGACAATAGGCATGCACGCTGCATGATAATGTGCGTGTTGCACGATGCAGACATGCTGCTTACTGATTTTTTTCCTAGCGTTTTAGCCTTACGGCAATCTTAATTTTGAGAAACTCTACATCTTTTACGTTTCATTTCTTATATCTATCTCTTTTATGCGTGTAGAATTGTTTTGGTATATGTTATAATTTGAGAACATAATTATGTTTCTTTTCTTTTTTCTTATTTTAAAATTTAAAAAAAATTATTTATTTTAAAAATGCAAGTGATTCAATAAGCCTTTGAGTAAAGTGACATAGGGGCCCATCGCTGCTTTTCTCCCGGCTCGGCCAGTCCAGGCCACCGAGGTTAGCACAGTCTGCATTTGTCACGTACATTTCCAGACATTCTTTCTTTTATGTATCACTTGTGGTCTAGATATATCTTTTTAAATCACATTTGATCAATAAATTATACCACAACTTGCTTTTTCATCATTAACATTTGCTCGAAGGTCATCTCATGTTACCCAAATAGCATCATTTTTCTTTCAAGTTACTAGTATTTCAGGGTGTGGGAGTTCCGTAATGCACTTAACGGTGCAGCCATGGTCGGCATCTGCTTCTAGTTTTTGTTTTTTTCTTTTGCGAATAATATTGCAACAAATATTTCTACGTGCATTTCATTTCGCACAAGTTACGATGTTTGCAGGACGAAATTCTAAAACGTAAATGATAAATTAAATTCTGAGGGGGTCTTCCAAACTGGTTCCAGAACGTTCCTATCAACCTCCATTTTCACCAGCAGTGTAGAAGAGCAATCTGTCCCCCCGTGTCACCCCTACCTTAGCATATCTAAAATTGTCCATGTCTTCCACCACGGATGGACCGGGGGCAGTACGCAGTTTTATTAATTCGCGTCGCCTCTGCCGTGCGGGTGGTGTCGCTGTCCTCCAGGTTCTGGTCGTCCCTCTGCTTCCCGTGCAGATTTCCACGGGTGGGTTTCCAGTCTCGTCGGCCGTATTTCTGTGTTTGCCTGTCTGTCCCTCCGATTTAGAGAGCGGCGATTTGCCCCGTAACCTCATTTCTCCTACAGATCTAAAAAGTGTGGACCTTCATTTTTTTTCAACTTTCTACTTGTTAGGACAGGATGGCGATTTCCAAACTCTTCACACGCCAGACAGGATACTGACAGTTCTGCCCTTCTAAGCTTATCATTCTTGACAGAGAAGGAAGAGAGATACAAGTAGAATATCATGCTTACTGTTTTTGTAGGGCATTACCAATTCCTATGCAGATTAAAACTAAAAGGTGATTTTATTCCTCTTAATGGTTTTCTCAAGGCTTAATTCATTCTCAGACTATTTTCCTGGCAGGATTATGATCTAAGTCAGCCCCACTGTTTTGAAAACAGGAAAGGATGACTGCACTGTTCTACCTAATTACATTATATCCTTATTCTGCTTTAAAATGTTACCAAGAAGACTAAAGCAAGCATTCATGGGTGCTCTTATAATTATATCTGGACACCAGTTGTTTGTCCATCAGATAAATGCACATCTAATTAGATGTAGAGAAGAGGAAACAGAAAATGCACACCGATCTTTTTTGCATTCGCTAAAATGTTCTTACGTCTGTTTGGAACACATCATTGTTCTACAAATGAGCACCCGTGTGTTATAGTGGGGAGTAAAGCAACCTTTCTCTCTTTAGTTCCTATTTTCCCATTGGACCCTACAAGGAAAGGAAATGAGTTCTAGGCTATACTTTTGACTTATTGCGTAACCAAACACACTTCAATAAACACACATGTGTTCAAACTTCAGATGTAGCCATAAACTCAACCGTGAGGGAAGAGAGTGAACACACACATTAAAGGTCCACTTTTAACAGTCTTGTTCAGAATCCTATCGTCTTAAATTAAGGGTAGGTTTATCTAGTTTTTTTTAAGATACACAGTCTTGAATTTAGCCTTCCTGAACTCTTTACCTATTACATTGCATTACCTTTTCGCCGTTATAATATGCCCATGCTTATCATGCTAGAATAATACGTGCTTGCAATATTTTGGATAACAGGATTCTGAACGATGCCTGCAGTATTTTTTTTTTTTTCTGATAGTCAGGTCTTTTGATGTTGTTATCTCTAAGATTTCAAAATAGATCAAACAATTTTTTTCATGAAAGCTGTTCTTCACGAAATTCTGATCCTCACCGTTACTCGTTTTTTAAGTACATCATCACATAACTTATCTCTCATGTTTATCAATCACTATTTCAGCTAAGTCATACATTTTGAATGATAATTCCCATATCAGCTTCCCCTCCTTCGCCAAAGTACCAAGATATATATCTAGGTACTTGCCTCTTGAAATGTACTAAACGCCCATGAGTGGAGATTTGAAATTTTGGAGACAACTCTTTCCTCTTCCTCTGACTTAGTGCTGTTTTATTCTCTCATGTCCTCAATTTCTGATTATTCCTCACCTAATATTGTCTTCCTATCCCTGAAATACCTACCATGACTATGGTGAAGCTCTTGGTCCTTTTTTCAGTGACTCGTCTATGTGTTAAGCATGTTTATTTTTTTATTTTTACGTATGAGTTTCCTGATCTAATATTTATTAGGTTAATTACCCATTGTCGCCAGCATGTGTCTAAATGCCTCTGTTGCACTTGCTACTTATTTATTGAGAAACACTATTCCTAACCCCAGGTTGTTCTCTCTACACTAATGACAAGTCTGCTTGGGTGTGATAGTTGTGGAATGTTCTGTACAATGAAAACTCCGCTTCTTTACTTTGGAATCTCAAAAACAATCAGTGAAAAATAACTTCTGGAATAGTATATGTCAAACCAATGTATATCGCACCTTTTATTTCTACTCGTTAACGGGTATAATGGTCAGTCTAGCTCTTGGGTAGAGAACAAACCGGAAGTGGGAGGATCCTGAGTCCGACGTTAAAGTCTCTGGAGCTGAAAATAATTCAGATCCGGATGCTACAGACACCGGAGCGAACGCAGGAAGCACCTGGTCATCACAGCGTAAATACAACCGGCGAGACTGCGTGATGGACTGAACAGGAGCCGAAGAAAAAGCAGCAACGCCAAGAATCTCTCTGTTGGGTTTTAACACCGGTTGCCTTTTACTAAAACATGGAAAAGGGGAAGGCGAGCAGCTCGGTGAGCAGTCGGGCCCGTTCTGAGCGCCTTACGCTTGAGGCACGTGTCACCGAACCAACCAGATGTGTCAAGTTGGGCGTGAGATAGGAGACTCGAGATTTCGAAAGGGAAATTCTGGCAGGGTTTATAAATCACCTGGAAGGTATTGGGAAGTAGATGACACAGAAAAATAGAATATAATTGCTATAATTCAGTGAGTGCCAAGTGCCGTGTTAAGTGTTTTACGTGTTATCGTAACTGATATTCTAAACGCCCTTTAACCTAAATATTATTTTCAACTCCATTTTGCAGGTGAATCAGAGACAAGGGAAGTTAAGCAACTTGCCAAACAAAGGTCAAAAAACCTGTCAGCGCCGGTCAGCTTCAGAGCCTTGCGTTCTGCTTAAAGACGGCGCCAGTAACACTGTGTGAGGCTCGTGATGGATGGACCACGAGAGCAAAGAAAATACAGCTCAAGACTTACGGCTAAGTGACTTGGCATTTAGAAGACAGGTGAATAGAAATAATGAGCAGAGGCAAGTAAGAATCCCTGAGCAGAAATGTAAGTAGAAAACCAGAATAATACATCATGGAAAACGAAAAAAGGAAGCTTCAAAAAGGGGGTGATTGCTTAGTTGTGGGGAGATGACCAGAATGTTCCCAGCAAGCAGAGTTCGGGTGCATATTCAGAAGCCAGAATGAGGAGGATGAGAGTCGATATGGATGAGTGTGTTACACACAGAGTCGATATGGATGAGTGTGTTACACACAGGACATATCCTGGACTTCAAACGACAAGAAGAGAACGAGAAAGACACACTCACCCTCAGTGACGAGAACAGAGCAGAAATGGAAACCTTGGCCAAAGCTCTGAGCCTTCCAGTTTCTGAGCCCCAGGGACCAGAACTACCCACTGGGTTGGAAGGAAAGGAACTGGGAGTGAGACTTGAAGCCAAGCATCGGGGTCTGCCACTCCATTGCCTACCTGCCCGCCCTCAGAGAGAAAGAGAAAAGAATTCTGGATCCAATCTGGACCAGGAGCTAAAGCGTGCAAAGTGAGCTGGGAGGAGGACGTTCCCTCACCAGGAGCTCGGCAGAGCCACCACCGTCCCTATGCCGGGACCTGAGTGGGACAAACCCGTCGCCTGCCTTTTGAAGACACGGTTAGACTGGGAGCTGGGGCACGAGGAACAGATAGTGTGGGGCAAACCAAAGAGAGAGAAGAAATTAAAGGCATTTAAAAACAGACACTCAAAATAGGTCTGAAAGCCACAATACAAAAAAATGTAAAAGGGTCAACACAATCTAACGCTAAGAAAGGCAACTAACAGAATGAATCATTAAAACATAAATGCCTTTCAAATGAAATTAATTTTATGAGACACTGACTTTAGAATAAATGTATTTTGGATGAGATAAAGAAAGACATAATGCCCATTAAAATGGGAAAATAGAACACGAATTTGTAAAATAAAAAAAATGAGTAAAACTATATCGTTAACCAAAAACATTGGGTTCTTTGGCATATATATATATACTTTTCTAGTTTCTCTTTTTCCACGCTTCTGCCTCTCATTTTCCCTACTCACTCACCCTCCTACTTAATTATTCATTCAAGCTTGCTTGTTTATTATGGCCTAATTAATTGGCCAAGGAATGGTTGTAGGGTTAAAAAATTCCATACCTATTAGTTTTCCTCGAAGTTCTTTGTATATTGTTAGCTTTTAAATTTATGTATTGTGTAATGTTATACAGGTAAATCATTATTAATGATTTTGTAGAAAGTTAAAAATGTAAAAAAAACAGAGAGAGGAAAAATAAAAAGATCCTACTAAGTATGCATCACTCTTTCAAATTATAGTGTCACATAATAGCAACACAGTAAAACTGTATTAACAATTTTCCTGTTGATATTTATAAAGATTATTCAAAATGTTTGCTGTTATAATAAATTCTTAAAAGACTATTCTAATAATTCATGCCTCTTTTCAAGTAGCTGTACGTGATATTATTTTTATGTAATAGAAACCTAGAAATAGAATTCTTATTGCTAAGACTGAACATTTTTTCATGTAAGCGTTACCACTTGTACTTCTAATTCTACGCATTGCAGTTTGTTTATTCACCAACATTGGCTTATTTTGTTTTGTCTTACTGACTTACAGAAGTTCTTAATGAATTCTGAATGATAACCTTATCTAAAACAAGCTGCAATTTCTGTCGCAACTTCTCGATTCGTTAGTGATATCTTTTTTCTATCAGAATATTAATTTTCTCATATCTTCTGAGCTTTGTTGTATTTAAAATCAGCATTCCATTCTCCAACCCTAAATCTATATTCTCCTGTATTTTCTTATGATATTAAGGTCCTTCACAATAGAGAAATTTAATTATTTCTCCTTCTGTTATATCTACTGATGTGTTTGTAATTTGTCTCTTGTCCTTATCATGCTTTGTTCTTGCTGATGATTTATTTCTCAATTTTTAACTCTTATTTGACGCATTGAGGTTCTCAACAGTCTATGGTTATTCTTCCCTGGGCTTGCATAGACGAACGCAGCCTCATGTCACGGAGGCCAGCTACTGGCTGTGACCCCCGAGGTGATTCTCCCTGCTGCTTCTACCTGCCACGTGGGTGTCATGTGCCTGCATCTGCAGGAAAATCTCGGGAAAGCTCTGATTTACTCCAGGCTGCTGCTTCCCCTTTATCCATCTAAAGTGAGATCTGTGTGTAGTTAGTGTTCTCTGAGTCTTAATCTATCCAACCTCTCTGGCACCAGGGACCAGTGCTCCTGTGAGACTAATGCCTGAGGATCTGAGGCGGAGCTGAGGCGGTGATGCTAGTGCTGGGGAGCAGCCGCAAACACAGATGACGCTTCGCTCGCTGGCCCGCCGCTCACCTCCTGCTGTGCGGCCCAGCTCCTAACAGCCCACAGATGGGTACCAGTTCGCAGACCGGGGGTTGGGGACCTCTGCATTAAAGGACAGTGTGAGGTTTGCATTTACTCCCTCCCCACAGTTGCTCATTTCAGCAGGAGGAAATCTCTGCCCGCCAGCCTCTCATGCCCAACTTCCGTCTGGAGCTGGTGGCATTGCATCTCTCAAAAGTTCATCAGTGGGGATAAAACTGCATAGTCACCAGAGATAATAAGGACTTGTTTCCTTTTTCTCCTGTTTTTATCGACAATTGGTCTTTTTGATGTGGAACATATGTTGTCACACTGCCACTTCAAAAATCTTTTTGAGTATACTTTGAATAGCATAGATGATAATGATTTTATAATGATTTTAACATAGATGATAATGATTTTATAAACATACCTATTATTTCTTCTCTCAGATTCACGCACATATTAGTCTCAATAGTTTACTAGCGTATTCTACTCCATTGAACATAAATGTCATCGCTGACGTATTTAATTGTTTGACCCCTTAGTTTATTCCTCTACAGAATGGAAAGCTAGGCTATGCCTAAAGATAACGAAATAATTTAAAAGATTGACCCATCTACAAAAAGAGATAAGGAAATGTCCTCTTCTAAGTCAACCCCAGGAAGCATCAGTTTCCTAGCATAAAGAAAAGAAACAAAAAAACAAAAAAAATAGAAGTTGCTGGAGTTTTTACTTACTGTTTTTTCTCTTCTTATTTGTCATTTTAAATTCTAACTGTCCCTTAAGTGGAGGGCCAAATGTTAGCAATTTCGAGATAAGCGAAGGACCGGGGCCCACGCTGACGATGCACTAAGGTCGGAAAAAGACTAGACGTGTAATAAGAGCCGAGTGAGCAGACGAGACTTTGATCGCGCGTGTTCCAGAACGTTGAAGGAAAGTTCCAGAACGGCCTGGAAAATAGCATCAGGACTCGTAACGACTGGGAAGTGATAGATATGCAGAATGTTGGGATTTTCCCAGCTTGCCTTCCAGTCCGCACATGCGATCCATGAGACGTATTTACTACTCTACTGGGGTTCTAACAACTGGACAGTGTTTGTACTCTTCATATCTCTGGAATTTTGTCTCGAGATGGCAGTAGTGGGAAGAATGTATGATTTTCAGTATGGTAGGTGTTCCTACTTGTACGGTCCTTCCTCTAAGACGTGATGTAAGGGTCAGTCTCGTGAGAGGCCATCTTTACCGCAACAGCTTAGTCTAAGTTCAGAATTATTATTTTTCTACTTCTGATTCCTAAGGGATTTTTCTTCAGTGCTTAACAGCAATGGAACATAGTATAATGAACGTAGATAATAATATCATGCTATAATTATGTAATGTGATAGCGCTCCATCGGCAATCATATTACAATATATAAACATATCAAAGCAACATGCTCACACCTCCAACAACGTTACATGTTAAATCTATTCAATAGAAAATTTATAAAACTAATAGGAAGGGAAACCCTGAGTAAGGACTTTTATGACTTTATTTTTCCTAACATAGGCTATTTGATTATAGGTGTTTTGAGAGGAACAAAATTAAAAAAAAAAAAAAATTAAAAAAAAAAGGCTGAACCCCACCCCCAAAAAGGGATCTTGGATAGAATTTGATTCTAAGACTGAGCACGAGCTACATGAGATCCTGGGGAAGTGAAGAAAGGCCCGAGGAGAGTCGCGCTAAAATTCACACAGGCTTTTCCATCTTTTGCCCCAGGAGGAAAAGAGCTCAGATGTCGTTATTCCTGTCCTCACAATAAGGATAAAACCGGAACCAACTGAAAATCAACAACGTTTCAGGTCCATCAGAGAACTGCGGTCACAGGACAAGTCATGACCCTGCCGACGAGTCGGATCACCGGGAACACACGCCCGCTGATGGCACCCGGCCTGGCGGGAACCTCGAGCACAATCAAGGAGCTGCCGGAAGCTCAGTGTGGGTGAGCCTGAGAGTTAGAAATGCGGGGGGCCCGGTCTGCCCACCCTCTCACTCATCTGCATTCTAACACCAGGGCCCCGACCAGGTGTCGAGGTGAAGCCTGCAGAAAAATCCCCTCGTGCCTGTGCTTCCAGCAGGAGATGGCGTGAGTAAAATAACGATTTTGAATTGTGCCCAGCGCACTCTGGTCTCCTTGATGAAGGATCGCCCTCAGAACAGCCGATTTTACCAGAACCTCACTGACCTGGAAAAAGGAAAATACCTAGATCGAACCCCTGGTAGCCTTAAGTGTGGGGACAGAAATCCCCAGCGTCAGAGCCACATAAGTCAAAGGGCCTCCTCGTTTAATGGAACCAACCTAATCATTTCAATTGCATGTGAATGCATACAAACACACTCATGCTCGCAATTGGCAAGAAAATCAGCGAAAGATTATCAGTTATCTCAAGATGCACATTTCATTAAATTATTTCATTTCTAATTATTTCATTTCTATGTCCGGAGGGAAATGGCGGTTTGAAATGATGGCGGCAGAGCGAGTTGTAGGGGAGAGGTCAGCATCAGCCCTGAGTCTGCAGGGTAACGCGTTAAACACCACGGCCCGTTAGGAGTCAGTTTCCTCATCCGTCATGAGAACATCACGCCAGCTTCTTCAAGGTGTTTTTATCAGTTTCCTGTGGCCGCTCTAACAAATGACCACTAATTTGGTGTCTTAAAACAACACAAATGCGTTACCTTCCAGTTCTGGCAGTAAGACGTCCAAAATGGGTTTCCCTGGGCTCCAAAGCAAGGGGTGAGCGGGCCGCACCCCTTCTGGGAGCTGCAGGGGGAGCCCACATCCTTGCGTTTTCTGGCTTCCGGGGGCTGCCTGCATCCCTTGGCTCATGGTCTCTTCCCACATTGGCAAAGCCAGCGTGATGGTCAAGCCCGTCTTGTGCTGCAAAACTCTCACCTGACTCCCCGGCCCGCCTCGCTCACTCATAAGGACCCTTGCGATCCCCTTGGGCCCACCTGCAAAACCCAGCATAATCTTCCCATCTCAGGACACTTAAACTTATCCGGTTCCAGCACTCAGATTGAGGACATAACGAGATCTGAGGGGACATTACGCTCTGCTGCCTACTGCAGTCCTGAGGGGCCACTTATAAGAGAAATTGTGTGCAAAACGTGTGACATAAGGTCGTGACGAAATGATTCCATTGTTTTCTTATTCTCGCCCCCGCCTTTCTCTTCCCTTTTATGGAACTATATATATTTTGCATTGCTTTTTTTCATATCTTTCATTTGAGGATATAATCTGATTTTTATTTGCTGCATTTTTCCTCCTCATATCATTGTCTGCCCTTTCCCTTTTGATATTTATTTTAGCATCCTCGAGTTTTACAGAAAGGACTCCCGTCTGACAGTCAGTGGCTGCCTGCTAGTCCCTCACGTTGACCATTTGTGTCCCCTCGCTATATTCTTCCATCGCCTGCTTGCTCTCTGTTCACCTTGGCTGTTGCCTCTTAGGATGCATCATTTGCGAACCTTTTTCTAATGTTTTAATTATTACGTTACCTCTAGGTGAGCAGTTTTTCTCTTGAGAGACTAAAATACATGGACGCTCACGCTCGGGCGACACTCAGGATCCCTCCTTGCTTCTCTGCGTTAAGGGGAAGGATTCGCAGTAGGCTTCGCCTTCTCAAGTTTTCCTCCCATGTTTGCACAACTGTTAATGGAGAAGGAATTTCTTCGCTCTGTACCTGAGCGGACCAGAGAAGCAGAACTTCATCAAGTATCTAGTGGGCAGGATCGACAGCGGCAACTGATATAAATAACCCAAGATGCAGAACGACATTCACGTGAAATTGAATTTTAGAAGTGCAGACGATGCGCAGTGGGGCAGAAGGAGGATGAGCAATTGCTTGAGGCATTCGATCAATCTGGAATGTCAGAGTGGATTGTCTGAAGTCGGAAACCAATGTTTTTGAGCCACGAATTGTCCTGATGAATATTCTTTTTTATTCGATTCATTAAACAGTGTACTTTGAATCACTTAATTTAATATTGCTTTCATGGATGAAAAGGAGGAGGGTTCTGTGAGCCCAACTGACCGTGTCTCCTCTTATTGTCAACTGGTAATAATAATAATTGAGTATGCTATAGCCTAATGTATTCTGGAGAGATTTATTATCCAAAATAGCTTTAAATGACCAATAATACATTTTTATGTTGTAAAATAAACAAAGCACATGTCTAAACAATGCAAAGAATCCAGGAGAAACCAGAAAATGTCCAATAACTATTGAACAGTTGGTTGAATAAGTACTTAGAAATATCCAGTTAATATACCGTTTCTTCTATTTTATCTCAGTACTTGTCGTGACGGAAACTCACCTTCCAGAAAGTCAACTGCTTTTGTCACTTCGCTTTTGCCACTCGCTGCCTCGATGACATTCCAGCAGCGAGAACGCTGCAGTCACCTCATGATGGCGCATATTTTCTCGATAGAGATGGAGGTAACAGTGTCGGCATATCAATGATGACCAAAATTACATACACGTTTTGCATAATATTACAAATAAATAAAATTAGGATAAAACGAATCAAATTTCCCAAGAACCCAGAAGCACCACGGCCATTTATTTGTAAGGCCCTGAATGAAATTGTCCTGGACCAAATGGTTTCAGTCATACAGTATTGAAGGTCAGCTATTGCACTGGAAAGCCGATTCTCACTGATTGGAGCTTTTTGCACTTGGACCCAGTCAAGCTAGGCAAGACCGGGCCATACGAAATACATTTACAACAGCGACGTACAGTTCTAACATCTACTTCACCGCAAAATACAATGAAATAGAAATTTCAAATATATGACTTAGATTAACACATCCAGCTGAACTTTAGGACATAGGGTTTGCCAAAATATGCTTTGAAAGAATATTGGCTTATGAGATGCTGAGGTTTGATAGGAGGAACCAAAAAGTATGGAGATAAATGGGGAGCTCTGAGGTCACAGGGGGGGATGGGCGGGAAGAATGAACTGACTCTCTCAGCTGGGATGAGGTCTGTGAGAGGAGCGGATATTAAAACACGTGGACGCTGCTCTGCCAAATGGTGCACGTCTGGGGGATTCTGACAGCAAGAGGAGACAGTCAGGAGGAAATGGTCATCACATGTCGCCCCGGCTGAGACAGCGGCATCCATGCAGCTTCATACAGAGGCTTCTAAAGAAGGTGGCCGTGATCTCAACACCACAAAGGACCGAGGCTCTACGAGAGTGACAGTGGGGGCTGGTTATACCTCAGTGGCCCGAAACCAAGAAGGCAAATAAAAAATATGGAGAAAAATGGCCATCGGTGAGATGCATCAGAAATTCCATTGACCTTAAAGAGACAACAATCATAGACAACAGTTCCAGTGACGCCTGCTGCCAGCCCGGTTATGGGGTGACACAGATTCTTTGTTATCTGAAATCATGAGTGCACTATTGACACGTATAACCCGGAGAATTGTGATTGCAGACATAGCAAGCGCTATTCAAAATAATTATATCTTTTACATTGTGCAAATGACTTGGCATTGTCTAATTTAATACAGCAATCATACAAAAAGAACACTTCTACAGACGAGAAAGCTGAAGCATGGCGAAGTCAAGTCCTTGTAGAAACTTACTAAACCAGGAGCTCGGCAAGCACTCAAGCCCAACATGACTGATTCCATCACTTTTCTATTAAACACACCAATTGAAAAACCACTTAGGTGTTTTTCAAGAGATAAATATACAGCAACACTTCTTTAAAAGCCCTTCAGTTTTTGAGAATAAATATCACAAATAAATCTGTAACAACTCTTAGTTTCAATGTTAATCACAGAAAGAATAGACAATCGTTTCTCTCTCTAATCAAGGTCGCTATTTTCTACGGCTCATCTGTAATTGAAGAAAATATGATGTGTTCAGTTTGTTTATTTTGGTCTTGGCAAAACATAATCCCCAATAAGATATAAGATGACATGTTACATAGGTGTGGATTTTCACATGAATTCTATTATATATGTAAAATCATGCAAAAGAGGACTTGAGTCATAAAGAGTATATGTACACACATATATGCACTACTGGTGTGTGTGTGTGGACATGTATCAATAGTTGGGATGTTGAAAAAGGATACAGGACTGTAGAAGAGTATTCTATCTTTTTCTGTGTGTGTGTGTGTGTGTGTGTGAATTTATTCTTTTCCTTCTGATTGGATAGAAATCAGCCATAGAGTTCTTTTCACCTTGTCTCTACTCCCTTTTTTCACCCTGATTTCCTTAAATTTAACTTATGGATCTTCATTCTCCTGTTTCCCCATCCTTTCTTCCCCAAGGGAGGAAGGACATAGAGTTAGAGAGCGGGAGATGGAGAACGTATATGTTGTAATTCTTTATTTTTCCTCTTCAAGTCTTAATGAAGACAAATTGTGATTTATTAGAATTGCTAATTACCCATTCTGTGTAACATAGCACTTTAAAATATTGAAAATCGTTACCGTAATTTCTCATTTTTTTACTTCATTCTTTCATATATTTTTGGATGAAATACATTAAAATGCTAGGGTTTGACAACTTTGTATTTTATATAAAGACATTTTTACTCTAACAAGTTTAACTGACTTAATGGTTTAATATAATTAAAGTAACGGTTTCAGGACATCCCAATAAATGTATTGATTTTAAAAGAGTATTATAAATTGAAGGGTAATTGTCAATTGACATAAAAGCGAGTAATTTGTTAATTTGTGGAAATTAACTATTTAAGTTAATGAATCGTGACACTGTTACAGGTGTCTTGGTCACCATAAATGAATCCTTCTGGTATCTGCTGAAGTTTAGGAGGAAAACAATTATAAGACTCTTACCGATACCATTTAGGAAACCAAAGATGCTTTTCCTTTCTAGTCCACTTAATTTGTATGTATAAGAAAACTATTTATAGAGAGGCTAAGAGTACATTGGGAAGATCGATGCTCTACTAACATTGGTATTTTTCAGTATTTTCTTTAGTTGATTATTTATAAGGTGTCAGAAGCACTAGTGGAATCCTTAACTCTTTGTCATGTCTCTATTTTCTCTAATTATCTACATTTTAATTATGAGCAAATCTTACACACATGAAATAATGCTTCTGGAAATTTGATAGAACTATTCTAAACTGAATTATGGTGTCAGGGAGTTCTTTCTAGTCAGTCTGGATAGGAGTAGAAGTTGTGAAAAAATGATCACTAAATTTAATGGCTATTCACATTTAAATTATTATAAGCATAACATCTCACATAACTATTGAAAAGATGACATAAAATAAAATTTCAATTTGAAAAATCTACTAGACAAGCGCAACACTTAATTCGAATTGTCTTATAATTAATAAGAAAAATGCGGAAACAAGATAAAACTGCCACTTTTCACATCTGGATGAACACAAGTGCTCTCTAATGTCAATATTTAAACTAAGTAATAGGATGTATTATTCAGAAAAAGAAACACAGCAGCAATATAAAAGTGGGTATAATCGTGTATCAAATTGCACGACTACACAAATTAAACGTGACAACATTCTTATACGTTTTATAATCACAGGGATAAATTCACAGTAAAAACAATTTATTTGTGACAAGTGAGACTTGACCTTTAGATTCGGCATTGGAGGCAAGGGGGTGGGGGTGGGCGGTGTCTTCTCGACTTAACCAGAGCAGTGCCTCTGGGGACAATAGCCTGGTTCCAGAGAGAGAGAGACATAAGAGCATATTGGAAGCAAGTACATGCAACTCTTTCCAGAAGGTCTTTGCAAAGGGGAGAGGAGTAATGGGGGGCTGTGCCTGCAGTGGGATTTAGGTGGATGATTTTCTATTA
Organism: Pteropus medius; assembly: GCF_902729225.1. Classification (NCBI taxonomy): domain Eukaryota; kingdom Metazoa; phylum Chordata; class Mammalia; order Chiroptera; family Pteropodidae; genus Pteropus; species Pteropus medius. The sequence goes on along the minus strand of NW_024342467.1, from coordinate 24,066,650 downwards.
AATGGGATATTCTGTCTAGTTAAGCACTAGCCACCCACAGTCACAAGATAAAATCCTATAAGTTTTCCTTGATTTTTCTCTTCTTCTCTTTTCCACTTCTGTTGACCCTCAAAATACATCACCAAAATGATCCCCCATGACTCTGTGAGAAATACGCACATGAGTTGGGGTCTCAGCGACAAATTCTGGAACATCTCACCTAAGAAGTGTATGCCTACGGATCCCTCTGACCCTCCCGCAACTGAAAGCAACCCCAGTTTCTAGCACATCATAGGATGAGAGTCCTTGGCATAGCACTTATCACCTCTGATCATTTCTTGCTGGTTTTCTAGTTTCTTTTTTCACTGCTGGCGTTGTGTTGTCTTCTCTGCGGAGCACACACACGTATGAAAGCGAGAACATTTGCCTGTCTTAAGCACAGTGTCCTCTGCTCTCAGAAAGGTTGCTGGCACAAGGAATGTGTTCAATACATATTTTTTGGATGAACTAATGAATAAAAACAACGTAAGTGTGCAAGCATACACAATAAATGAGAATTAAAATTCACACTAAACTAGCATTCAATTTAAAGATTTATTTGGTTTAAAATTGACTTTTAGTCTTCTTGTATGGAAAAATGGCCCATTTACCTTTTTTTTTTAGTGTCTTTCATATATATAAATACATTTTTTTTTGCCAATTTTCTTATTTCTTATTCTTAGTTACCATATAACTTTATTTTATTGTCGAGCATTTTAATCTACTACTTATTGGTAATGACATATGTCAATAGAAACACTAATTTTTTTACGTTGACCTTTCATTCACCGAAATTGCTAAAATACTATGTTAGTCTTAATACTTTTTTGCTTCTATTCTTTTAAGATTTTCTTTGTGGTCAATATTATTTTGTAAATAGTTATTCCTTTTTTATTATTCTTAATTTGTTTAAATTTTTTTCAAATGGTTTTTTTTTTCCATAGCCTGGAACTTTAAATGAAACATGTATTTTTATATAGTCAGCTGATAATACAGCTGATATGAAATCAATGAGATTTAAAAATCCTTAATAATAGCTTAAAAGAGAACCCAACAGGGCCCCGCAAAGCCTCTACACTCAATTCAGTGTTAGCTCAGCCTAGCTTTCCCATTTAGGTAAGTAGATATAGCTGAGACTGTTTTTTATCTAGTTAGATTAGCTAATGATTTTGATTGATTTGGGCTTCCGCATGTAGACACATAAGTGTACATTTATGTTCCTTGTGAATAAATGGCATTTATTTTCACACGTTACGTGATCGTCTTGGTCACATGTTGTTGTATTTGGAGTCGGGTCTAATGTCCGACTCCCTGACCCATTTCACGTAGAAGACCAATTTGCACACTCACTCGGATGAATAGGTGCACGGCCTCTTTTAGGAAGAGTAAATTCTAGAATACTACAAACGAGAGATTTTCTATTATGCACATGATGGCATAGTGAGCTATGCCGATAAAGCTCGGCAGAGCAGAAGATCTAATGGGTCTCCAGTAATGTACTGATAAAAATCTTCCCAAATTAACTCAGCAAATCGATGCTGTTAATGCAACTGAAGTATCTGCCCTTAGAAGGGGAAATAGTCCCTATAAAACTTGGTTTATACTTAACTTCTTTGCGAGTATTGTTTATTCATAAACTATGTAAAGTGCCCTCTTGCTGTTCAAATTAACTCAAATACTGTGTTAACAGACTCTAAATTAATAAGGCTTTGCTGAATTTCAACTATTCCATAATTAGGCTAACAATTTTTATCACCTAAGAATAAAAGTCATTCAGTCTTGAAAGAAAAACTAAAAATAGCAAAATTAATATAATTTAAATTATATTAGGGTATCACTTTTCTGATGTTTTAGGCACCATGATAGAAACTAATTTTAAAAACATATCTTTTTGTTATGTTTGTAAAATTTTTCACTATAAGTTGTTTTTCAGCAGGCAAACCTTTTCAAATGTTCAAAGTAATAAAATTAAAAAATGCTTACCATCATTTTTTTAAACTTAATCTTTCCCATGTTCTATAAATATAGACACTAATCATAAAAAGTGGTACAAAGTAGTGGTGATGTAAGATCACACAAAAGTAAAATAAAACCCTTAAAAAGTTCTTTTCATAAATAATATCATGTCACTTGAATATTTCTGAATGTAATTTTAAGGATACTTATTACCAGTCATAATTGTAAGTGAAAATAGATACTCTCGGGCTTTATTTTTGCCCATAAAATGTTCTTTTGTTTGTTTGTGAAAGTGAATTTCTGAACTCACTGTTTTCTGACCGCTTGGCTGCATTTCCAGCAGCAAGGTGTAAGAAATTCGAGCAACACTTCTCTGTACGCACGTGGGCGTGTGTCTACGCATGCGCAGCTGGATTCTCCCAGTGAGGGAAATGGACATATTTGAAGCACTGGGATGGAAATGGAATTTCCCTCATTGGGAGAATGAACATATTTGAGAATGAAAATCGAACCAAGTCAGGAATTTTCAATCTGAGATCTATGAACAGGCCTTACCCTCTGAATCCCTAAAACTATACTGATTTGGGGTTGTATAAATTTTTTTTTAAGAAAGAGATTCGGAGCGTTCACCACAACCTGAGCGGCACCTGTGACAAGAAGGGAAAGCGTTCCTTAGCTAGGAGCAGGTGTAACGTACCTGAGCAACAACCTCTGAGTTCTCTGCAAATCCGCCGTCATGACGATCTGGGGAAATACGCGGACATTTCATCCAGAGAGAAAAGCAAGGCATCTCTCAAACCCTGTGCCATCTTTAAAAATGTCAATATTCGAGAGTGTTTTGCTTGTGCGTTCTGTATTTTTGGCAGCTCTCTGAAACTGCCCAATAGAAAAACGTAAATCTCGGCTTTCTATTAACCGATGAATTTAACCACGGAAATAATGTGCACCTACATTTCAAAACGTACAGAATGAGCATGCCCTAACTATTTAAAGTTGTGCATATTTTCAATGTCTAAAAAAAAAAAAATTTAAATAATCACATTTTAGCTTTCAAATTACTCTTGCTTTAAAGACGACAGCAAAATCTTTTTACAGAGTTTTCCCAGGAGCGTCTGCTCGTCATAGAGGAGGCTATACAGAGACTGAGAATTTGAACAGTGTGTTCTAAAGACACACGGACCAAGAGGAGACACAACCAGATGCATCATTCATTCAGAAGGGAAAAGCGCTTGGGATTTTGAAGGGTAGCATCACAGCCAAGCAGTTTTCAAAGTGTGGTCCATGCACCCGGAAAATTCCTCTTGGCCTAAGTTCCAGAATGAAGCACAGAGAAACGGATGATGAAAAATACAGAAAAGATCTCATACATATAAATTGAAGTCTTGGAGTCAGAGGGGAGAGATTGGAGCAGAAGCAATATTTGAAAAGACGGCAAAGGAAATCATAGCGTGGAGTTGACAAGCCCAATAAACCACATGCGAGACGGATAAACGGAGAAGCGCAGCTAGTGCTGACGAACGAAGCCAAGAAGAAAACCGAAAGCTGACGAAGAAAAAGCAAGTTACATCGAAGGAACAACTAAGGCTAACGGCATCACCGCTGAGCTCGCCAAGGGAGGAAACAGAATGAGAGAAGAATATTGAAAGATACAAATGCAGACAAGAAAGGAAAGAAATGAGAACATAGATCAGGGTATATAAATAGCAAACCAATAATAAGATGGTAAATTGAAACCCAAATGAGTGAAATATCGACTGGAAATGACGGCTAGATTCCAGCTCAAAGCCCAAGATTGACAGACTGAAAATAAAGCTTTGCGTGGCATCAACACGCCTAAAATAAAAGAATGGAGAAATTCGAAGGACGAAAGAAGGCATATCAAAAGCACTTTAGGAAAGAAAAAAAGCACTAGATAGAAAGGAGAATGAGGAATTATGATAAAATTTCAGTTTACCGTCAGACAGAGGAGCCTTGGGTGACGCAGGGGAGACATGAGTCTCTCGCTGCCCAGTGCCACCCTGCACTTCGGTGACTCTCGAGTGTGAGGATCTCCTTGAATTTTGCACCCTACGCGCTTCAACTGACTCTTCCTAGCCCCAGCCCTGTCATGAGATAAAACAGTTCTAAATGTCTATGCATCTAATAGCTTAGCGTTAAAAGAGAAAAATCAAAACTCAATAGAATTAGGAGATAAAATGACACATCTGTATTTTGTCGTTGGATATATTAATATGTGTCTTCCTACAATCATTTGGATAAGCAAACATTAACAAAAAGAAAAGAAAATATTTGAAAAATATGACTAACAGGCTTAACTTGTTATATATAGTAACTACATTGTTTTATATGTATTAATTCAAATATGTACAAAACATTTAAAAATTCACCACATGCTGAGCCATGAAGCAGTTCCCACCAACTTCAAAGAATTTAAAACATGCAAAATATGTTGTTCTCTGATTACAGCACAACTGAGCATCAATATCTAAAAGTTTACTAAAAATCCTTCCACATTTGGGAATAAAGAGCTGTACTTCTAAGAACCCATGAATAAAATAAGAAATCAAATGGGAAATGAGAGAATATTCTGATCTGAATGATAAGGAAAAATTGTCCACATTGAAACATGATAAGTACAACTTAAACAGTGAGTCGCAAGTGTCAAAAGTGTATTAGAACTTAACTACAGAGTTGCTCTGAGGGAACCACCCTAAAGAAACAAATAGTCAAAGATTACGGTAGTAGAATTTTAATAACAATTTCCCAAGGTAGGGGAATAACTCAGATATTCTGAATTCATCATTTGCAATAATATAGTCATCAAAACCGTTCATTTGAAGTATCTGCACGTTATAAAATTAATTTAAAAACCAAACTACAAAATTGTCTAAGGTAGTATAGTCTTGGGTATCTTATGTATGTCAACAAAACATTAATCATGTTTTCTCTCAAGCGTCTGAATTAAAGTTAAGAATTTAACAATGGTGATGATGAGGAGGATTTCTTCTGTCTTTTGCTAGTTTTTTAAAAACAGATTATTTAATCAGAAAAAAACAAAAAGCTACTTTTAAATACTTGAGTATTCCCAACCCTAGATAACAGAAGACCACGTAATACAAGTCAGTTTGGGCGTTTACTGTGTACAGCACTTAGGACGACAATAGCTGTCAGCTGGGACTAGCTGGAGTCACAGCCCGAGTGAGCCACAGGGCCGAGCCCCATCTCGACCACCCACATTCTCCACCGCTATATGATGACCTCTGCTCCGGGGCCTCCCGGGTCGTCCCTGCCCCCGGGGCAGACAACAAGAGCTGGCCCGTCACTCCGGGTCCCTTTTCCACGCCAACCCGCTGTTCTGGGGCTTCCCCGTGACCCACCAGCTCTCAGGATTTGTCACTTGCATTCCAACTCCACGTTAAGCCCTGGCCTTTACTGGCCTGTGGCCACACGAACCGCTGGCCCACTTGACCACTGTTTGCCAAACACCAACCTGAGCACAGGGAATCGAAAAGACAAAAGTCCCCGTCCTGTGGGGCTATGACCCAGTGGTAAAGAAGGAGTCTCAACAACGTGCAGAAAGTGATGAAATTCTACAAGGTCCTGAGGCACAGGAGGCGTGGGGACACGCAGTAAGGGGCCGGACGGGGCAGTGGCAGGAGCGCTGGACACAGCAACATTTACATGCAGCCGTCAGGACGGAATTTAATTTAAAGACCACTAGAACCATCTGACTTTGCAAAGTCCTGAAAATCTTAAATGCCTTCCTGGACTAAGAGGGCTTCTGGGAGGATGAAAGGGCTTATGTACATCCAAGGCCCCGAGGACCGCACATCCCGCCGTGGCTGAAGCTGCTATTTTGGGGTCTTACCTACGTGTCTGTGCGAGGTAAGCTAGCCTCCTCCCCTCTTCTGGCTTCCGTTCTTTGAGCACCCTTCGAAGCCATCTTAAAGCGAATTAGACCACTTGGGAATATTTTACTTTAGTCATAGGAACCATCTCTTATTTTTCATCTTCCGACGACCCTGCATTGCCATTGGCAGGAGGGCCATGCGCACCCCAGTGACGTGCAACACGCAGCCGTAGAAGTTCTAAGCACTGATGAGTCTTCACGGGATAAAGTTTCTGGCTCCAGAAATAAATTTAGGTGAACGGAAAATTACTCATCAGAAAATCAAGAGCGCATTTTACCCCCTCGGCTGAATTGCTCCGCAGCCTAACCAAAACAAAACAGTATCAGCTTTGAGCGTCTCTAATACATTCCTTTATTGCAGACAGCTTTTGAATGACATTAAAACCACAGGATCGGAGCTGCCACGAGTTGCATTTTATCAGCACAAATGAGGGTGCTTTTTTTTGCCATACAAATTAGAGCAATTATTTCAACTCAAGCTGCGAGAGATCTGGGGAGAATGATTGCACATATATTATTCAAAAAGAAAGAAAGAAAGGGAAAAAGAAGAAATGATCACGGTGGGATTCTGTGATACAGTGTTTGGTTTTGTTGTGTGTTTTTTTAATCCAGCCACTTAGTAGTAATTTATCGCCCTACTGCTCTCATACTTTGCTGAATTCAGAAGGTCTATACTTGCCACGTCTACAACTAAAGATATTCATAATCTTTTAAATATGCCATAAACCAAGTTAGATATCAATTAAAAGCTCTCGATTATAAATTAAGAAGTCATTAAATTAAAAATTTTTAAAACAAGCCTCGAAGTTTTCCTATACTCCAACCTCATACATTTAGTAAATCCTTCAACTACGCTTACCCACACTGCACAGCCTCATGCCCTGTGCTGGGGAGTATCCACAAGAGTGGATATGGAGCGTCCATGTCACCTCATCGGCTTGCCACTAACATTTTTTTTTTTTTAACACAAGCCCAGATTAAAGGGAAGTTCGTGACCTGCAGCTTGCATTGACATATTCGAGTGTCGGACAGAAAATACAAATGAAATGTCTTCTTACTTTTATGTACGAAAGTGAATTTCCATTTTTTACAACCCTTAATAGAAACGATTGTGCTTTCAAAAGTGTGAAATTTCACCTTCTCCTTTATATGAATTGAATTGAAAAACTTCAAATTAAAGTTGAAATGATAATTATATCCATTCAAAAGCCATTTGTACTTTTGCTTTGAATCTAATCACAAAACTGAGGCTGAACCAAACGCAGCAGAGGAAGGAATTGGTGTCAAGACCTTCGTGAATTCAGTAGGGGCTGCTTGGCGAGACAGGTGGGGCGGGCGCAGGTGAGGCAAAACAAGATGGCGGCCTCCATGGGGAGCGGTTCAGCGCCTCCTTTAATTAGCGGCAGAATGGAGCAATGACAGTTAACTCTGGCAAAGCTGAAAGTGAATTCTTGATTCTTCCAAAAGCAGTTCTGGAGGTTTGCACGCGGCTCAGGAAAAAAAAAAAAAAAAGGAAAAGGAAAAACACATTCTGATTGCTGGTGAGATGCGTAGTTTGTATATAAACGTCATTTGGGAATCATCGGTTTATGCAAGCTGCCCACTCATTATCTGATATGTGTGGGTAAATACTAGTTAGTGCCAATCAGTTACAACTTGGTAGTTAGCAGATCAGTTCTGTGTTAATGGTGTGACAGCTGTAATTGGAAAGGGAGAAAGTCGCCAGTCAACATCCCTTGAAAATAATTTCTACAAGAATTAATGAAAATTTCATGAATGAATCTCCCCAAGTGTGCTTCTGTTAAAATACAGTCATTTTTCTAGGGTCTCGTGGTTTTTCGCTTGAAGTTTTTAAAACGACATTGCCTACCGACGGTATTTGATAATGCTTCCATGTGGGAGAATCCCTCGAGCCCACTGGAAATAGAAATCGAGTTCAGTTATTAATTTTTTAAAAAGTCTCTTTCAAACTCATATGAAATGCTTTCATATTTGAGAAGAATTTTGGAAGGATAGACGTCAGATATTTTCCTTCTCCTTCCCCCATTCTAGTTTGCTTCCTTTAATTTGAGTATATCAGTGCTTTCGGTTTGTTTTTGTTTTTGTTTTTTCCAGGAAAACTCAACCTCAAGAACAAAGCACTAAGGATTAGTGACATTCTAATGAGACAGAAAGATATATCAACATTATTAAAGATACATTTTGTTGGGGTCTTTTATATAATAAACTAAACTTAGTTATCTTTTTTAAAAAGTAGGTATTTGAATTCATATCTTTTTATTTGAGTATCAGGAGGTATTTTCAACTCAATACAAAGTAGCAAACACCTACATTATTTCAACTGAGGCATAACTAGCACAAGATGCCCTTCAATCAGATGCCATAAGTCACACTCTGAGTATCAGAAGGAAATTGCAATATGAATATACATAAATCATTAAAAATACAATCTGCCTTTTCAAGCTCTGTATGAATTAGAATGAGGTAAACTACATGGCCATATTTCAAGACTGGAAGGAAACTCAGAATAATTTCTACTGGATGAAGAACAGAGATATGTTATTATGATAAAAAATTTCTCCAAACTACCATTAATGTCTAGTACAAAGAAAAGATAGCAATTACTATTATTAGATTAAATAACAGAAATAAAAAATGCCTGAGTGTGTGGCAGAGAATGGGTAGATTAAATACAAGGAAATATATTTTAATTATAAGGCAAATTGAGCAACGAAACCATCGGCAAGGATAATTCCCTTCCGTCACTATCAAAGCTGGCTTCAGATCTAGTAAAACGTTCTTTTAGAAAGCTTTTTTTTTAACGTCATTGTTTATTAATTTGCCAATGTTCCTATAAAGAAATGGCCTTTGAGGGTTCCTTGTACTGCACGAAAGATATCGTAATCTAATTAAATATGATTTGATATGAAAATTAGCTAATCTCGAGGTTTTTTTCGATTTTGTTCCAAACGTTTAACATACCTCCAGAAACCAAGAGTTTAAAGAGGGGAAAAACATGACCATTTGAAATAACACTTGGCGTAGAGACAATGTGGTACATATGAAGACGAAAAAGTCCTTTGGCTGCTAACCCCGAGCTGCTTCTGCGATGACAAAGTTGCCTGCACTGGGGAATTGATAGTTGGACTCATTTCAATCCTTTGCTGAAATAAAAGATTTCCTATGTGTAGAACAGTTTTATAGGGAGAAAAAGGTATTTATTCATTATGTAAATATACAGAAGAAAATAATCACGACTAGAGAAAAGAACGACTTAAGTGTATTTTAAACCTATATGAGCTGGGTCATTCCCATGGAGCTTTCAAAGATTTTTTTTTCTTTTGTTTTTTGCCTCTCTTTCAATTTTCTTTTGTCGTTTCAAATTATAGTTCTAGAAAGAGAGCATTGCTTAGTGGTTAGCATAATGGGCCGCCATCATGATGAGATAATTAACGGAGGAATTTCAGGCCTTAAAACGAAAAGAAATGTAAGGCTCACTTTTCTAGTAATAAATGTTGTGACTTAGATCGGGCCTACATCAGCTTAAGGTTCCAGTGACAGAGGACACACACACACACACACACAC